>NW_016690407.1:1008505-1112048 GCF_001604755.1 Lepidothrix coronata | reverse complement strand
GACAATGTGAAATAGGGTAAAACAATTTTCCTAATTGAAATGAATAAAAAAAGTCAGAATTAGAGGGGGCATCAAGAGGAAATCGCTGTGGGGTAGCAAAAAAACATTTCAAAGAAGACTCCCATTTAACTAAAAAAAAAAAAAAGTAGATGCGTATATGTTACTAACCCATGTGATTCAGAAATGCCTAAGTATCAAAATAGAAAAACACAACTTAACATTGTTTACTGAGTACACAACTGGTCAGAGCAATTAAGTCCTACCAGTCCTCTTGGGTCCTTGATATCAGCTTTTTTCTTCTTTTACTTCATTTTTCTTTTTTCAACACTTTAATTTCCTTAAAACATTCTAGAAACAAACAAATCACTTAATGTCACTTCGCCATACATTCAATTACATCTGTTGTAACAATGTTAAGACATTATGAAAGGGGGGAAGACAGCCTATTCAGTGATATGGAAATGTAATAAAGAAGAGAATCATTGTATGAACATTTCTTATGAAAGAGTCTGACAGGCTCTGGAAAAGAGAGAGAGTTTGTTCTGGACTATTTTCAGAGGAGAAGAGTAATTTCCATAATATATCATGTTTGTTATAGCTTTGTCAGAGACATCATACTTGAAATTTAATTTGTTTCCCTAATTAGAATATGACACCAAGATATCAGACACATGAAAATGTTCTTTAAAGGCGTTTCCTTGGCCAAGGTTAATACTGTAAATGCTAACAGAGAGGTGATTATATTGCAGTATAGTACTTGTCCATTAGGAAATATGAAACTGAATATACATTAGGAAACTGAATATACTTCTTCACTAGGAAGCACAGAGGATCTGAAGAAAACCCTTAAGATTTTTAAAGCCACACTGATGTCTGGCTATCTAAAGAAATGTAATAGATGCTCAATTGAATTTAGCAGCTCAATAGTAAAAGTACTCGGGGTGCTTCCCGCGCCTCGTGGCCGGGGGGGACCCCGGCTGGCGCTATCCCCTTATGTAAATCGCAGTAAGATTTACAAAACAGCCATTTTTGCCTTGATGTTTACTCACCGGGATGAGCATTTGGTGCACCTGGGCTCTGGTAGTAGTTGGATCTGCTGTGTAAGTGTGCACATATATGCAAAAGGCAGGTCTGGCATGAGTATGATTTGTGAGTAGGTGTTGCCATAGGTCTTTTGCCTGGAAAATTGCATGAGAATATGCTGGGAAGCAGAAACATAATGCAAAGCTCCATAACCTCACTTGTTTAACAGATATATCTGACAGAGTAAAAACAATGTTCTGCATTTCAAAACCATCAGATGCAGACATTTTACCTGGAAATTTGAGATCCCAGAAAGTTTGACATTTACCTTGTGACTGCTATTTTTCTTGAGGGATTCAAGGTAATAGCCATTACCAAAGAATGCATATGAGGACAAAACCACAAAGCTTTTTAGATCTGCTCTGGTTTGGCCTATAGCAATGGCTGAGTTGTTCAAGCTAAGGTGGAGTAAACCTGTGCAAAGTCATATCCAGTGATGCTTGGGACACATAAAAGTGAAAGAGCAGGGCAACATAAAGGATATAGACACATTCAAGGAAAGGCGACATATAAAAAACCATGCTTTTATGTGTTTGACTTTTTTTTCCGTGGACTTTATTTGAGGGTTTACATAGGATTTGATAACTCCACCCATACATTGTAGTAGTGCATCACAAGTGGCACTGGCTTAGCAGGCTATGCAGAAAGACTGAGCCCTCTGACAGAGAAACAGATTTACTGACTCTCACACTCTCTAGGATGAGGTCAGCAGAAAATTAGAAGCACTATGGGAGAGATGCCACACACCCCTTCCTAGGGGAATAAACCTAAGTACCGCCATGATAAATCTTGCACTTTGCATTTTAGCAAGTTTTCAAACTGCATGTGTTTGGTAGACTGAGCTGTCCTCCCTTTCTTAAAATCTTGTAATGTTTCTGAGCACTCTGATGATGCATGGTCTGGAGAGCACCAATAATATTTAGATACCAAAAATCCTCACTGTTAGGTATTCTGGTAACATTGACTGAAGTGAAGAAAATGAATATGTTACTTTCAGAAAATGTTTGTTACTGTCAGTAATTTTAGTTACCAGCACTGTCCTTAGGCATTTGAAGTATACATAAAGAAGAATGACTTTCTGCAATCCTTTGACTTACAAACTACTCCATAATGTTGTCCATAATGTTGTCATGCTGACCTAGTTGCATTTGGTGCCCACTTGTTGTTCACTGCTCTGAGCAGTACCTGTCCTGTCACAAGGCAGAGGAGATTCAGGCTTAGAGTTCTTGCCTTAACACACTGATTCCAAGCAGTGTGCAAATATGACTGTATAATGCTTGGAAAAACAATACTAGAAAAATCTAGCCTTGAACTTACCACCTTGAAACAACTTCTATTAGTGAAAACAGGATGGTTCCATCCCTTTTTCCATTTGATCTATGTCCCACTCAGCATTAAAATAATTATTTTAAAAACCCCCACTTATTTAACAATGTATTTATACTAAATACCACTTTGTGTCTATATAATAAAAATAAAAATTATAGTAGATAGTGTTTAACATTTCTACTGTGAATGTTCTCAAAGCTGATCACTAATGGGATAATATTTTGCATTGTTATGGTTGCCAATAATGTAAAAAGAGGAGAAGTCACTGCTGATATTTTATTGCTATGTAGTCTTACTCAGAAACTTTTTTGTCATCTGTTATGGTTTAAGCCCACCTGGAAATTAAGAACCATGCAGCCACTTGCTCAACCCTCCTCTCTCCCTGTTAGAACGGGGAGGAGAATCAAAGCAAAACTTATAGGTTGAGAAAAGAACAGTTTAATAAATGAAAACAAAGTAAAATACAGTAATAATGGAAAATGAAAATAATAATAATGACAATAAAAAGGGAAAGAAAACAATTACCAAACAAGTGATGCACAATATAATTCCTCACCACCCACTGACCGATGCCAGATCCCCTCTTCCCCAGTCCAGATCGGCCCCCCTTCAGGGTAATTCCCCTCAGTTTATGTACTGGGCATGATGTTCTGTGGTGTGGAATATCCCTTTGGCCAGTTCAGGTCAACCATCCTGGCTGTGCTCCCTCTTTTGCATACCTCCTCACTGGCAGAGCATGAGATAAAAATCCTTAACTTCCAAAAACATGACTTAAAGGAAAACAAAACATCAGTGTTTTATGAACACCATTCTCATTCTGAATCCAAATCACTGCACTGTAACAGCTACTGAGAAGAAATTAACTCTATCCCAACTGAAACCATTCGAATGACTGATGTAAGATTGATAGTTGTACCAACTACAAGAAATAAATCATCTGGTAAACCCAAAATACAGAAATACCCCAAGGGGAAGCTGAGTAACCAAAATTGGAGCTCATAAATTGGAGCTCATATTTGTCAGGATATGACAAAGCCTATGACAAAACCCAATGAATATGAGCATTTTTGGCTGGGGAAGAAAGGAAAAAAAACCCTCGCATTCAAGTCTCAATCTGCAATTTAGAACACAAAAATGCAATTTGTCCTGCTTATTTGAACATACTCTACAGATTAAACCAAAAATAAGTAGAACATGGATATTTTGGTTATGAAAATCTCCAGTATGTGATGATTTTTGTGCATGATAAATAATTAATATGAAACAGAGACAAGACATTTGTGACTATTTGATGGACTGGACATCTGCAAGGGATCTAAAATGCCAAATTCTCAAGAATGTGAGAATGTGGTGAAAGAGGAGATTTCAGCATATGATCAGGAAAAGAACAACAGTAACAATGAATAAGGAAGTGCTACTAGTGAAGAGAAATTCAGCACTGGTGAAAGTACATCTAAATTACTTTCTTCAAACTTCAGGAATATTTTTGTTTATTATTACAGTCTTGTCCTTTCTTCACCAAATGTATTTCCCTAATACAAATATTGTTACCAGACCTCTATCTCTGAATAAATTTTTCAAATATTTTATTCACATCTAATATCTGAACTTTGAAACTGGTCAGGAGTCCCTAGGGCTTCTTGACCCAGCAGCTTGCAGGACCTGCTAAGATAGGTAGAAGGCTGTAGGAATGTCACAACCTCAACTGTTCTCATTGCAGTGAAGGTCTACCTCTCATCATTTTTGTAACTGACAAAGATCAGTCACTGACAGCTGTCTAATATGACTTCTGTTTTCTTTCCTCAGCAAGACTAGCAACACCTTAAGACTCCTTTGATTTCAGTAAACTATTGCTGTTCCCTGAGATACCTCTCAGCAGTGCAATCACGTACTCCTGCACTGTCCTGCAAGGTTTTCTAGTACCATTTTTATTCTCTGTTCTCTCTTGGAGCCGAGTAACATTTTATCTTCAGTGAAGTTACAGACAGAAAAGAAAAAGAGTTATGCATCAGGAAACAGTTGTTTTCTTAATCCTGTGAAGCCTTTAGCTACACATTTTACACTCTACTGTGTGGAGGGAGCTAGGCCACGTGTAGGCTCTGATTTAGCAAAACACCTAAGAGGCATATTTTCAAAGACATAAGTGGCTGTTAAGCAATGACTTGCAACTGAGGATGAAAGTAGTAAGTATCCAGCTGTCATTTGTGACCTTTAGATCCAGGCCTACAACCTGTACAGCTGCAAGTAACTTGTTCAGGGCATAACACTTAAGTAAAATGTAGAAGTGCATGACGGGTGTTTTAGAATGAATTGCCACCAAATCTTGTATTCACCACCACCTGTATGCAGCAAAATGAAAAAGCACGTCCATTGTAGGACCCAAGAGACAAAAGTGTTTCAATAGTTGCATTCGGCACACAATAGCTCCCTTGGGAATAGCATATTTATCCCTTGGTAAGATAAGCTCTTAAAAGAATAGTAGCTGCAAAAAAAAGGAATTAATATTTAATATGTAGCAAGTTGGATACAATTTTATCATTGTCTTCCCACTTACTCTGTGACAGAACAACTGGAGGTCTAATAAACAGTTTGTAACTGTGCTGAAATACTGTCAGTCAGCACAGTTGTAAAAGCGTCTGGAAGTGCAGTAAAGTCTGGAGTGATGGCATGAAATGATCATACTGACACTGTATAGTTTTTGATGTTTATTGTTTTCTTCTCTTCCTCAGACTTGTCTGGAAGCATTTGCTGTCTCCAAACAGGTTTCTATACTTCTGTAGACAAGAAGAAAGAAAAAATATAGACTGTATGAAGCAGGAAGAGTAAAAGCCAATAACATTGATTGCATTTTTTTTTGCCTCTTAAGTCACAAAAACAGAAGCCAGGAACAAACTTTCTGAAATCGGTAACGCAAACTTGGCTTTGGAATGAAATGAAGAGTAATTTTGTTATTGATAACTTAGTGAGAATAAGCCTAAAATCTCAAGTTGCCATTTGAAAAGCTTGTGAATGTAAAGATTCCCCTTTCGTTTCCTTACCAGCAGAAACTAGCAGCAGAAACAACAGAAATTTCACAGGAAATGTTACGCTCTCACACATTGCATTTTCCATAACAAAGCAACTTGGAAAGCAATAGGACTATTTTTTTACAGTCAAACGTTATAGATTGCCAAACACTCTGCAGTGTTCTCTGGTCTGTTCCTTAGGGTTGGGCTAGGGGTTGTTTTAGTTTATGGGCAAATATCACGACGAAGTCATTAAAAATATATGTCCATTAATCTTTATGTCTGAAAGCTCTAATTACTTGCTCGATCCAAAAGATCTTGCATCACATTGTCTCTGAAGAAAAAAAAAAATAAATTTCCGGACTTATTCAGGGTCTTTGAAAATCACGTTAAATCTTTCCAGGAATGTCAGAACAAGTCCATAATAAGATTAATTATATAAAAAAAGTAAGGAAGGTTTAGCCATATTGGTTTTCATTAATGAAGACTGATGTTCCCTGGAAACTGTGTAAATCAAAACTTAATTTTGTGACTGACGTGCTTATTCCATTTTGAGAATTTGATTTTTTGCAGTGAGAAGACATAATGTGTATTTGCAAGTGGATGGTATTTTTCATGCTTGTGATTAATAAATGAGCATTTTAAAGCTGATCAAGGAAACTTCTGAGTATCTCTGTGAGGCACTGATTTTTCTGATAAAGTCTAGCTACTTACATAAAAATTGCAATGAAAGTTATTTTACAGACATCATGTATAAGACATAAATAGATGCCTTGGTTTCAAATAAAACCAGCTTAATGGAATGGTAATGAAATAGTTTAATCAAATAGCAGATCTCTTGTAAAATACCTGTTTATACATTCTTTATTAATCCCTGAGGTCTTGTTATTCTAAATATGAAGGGATTTGGCACCATGTTCCAAGTATGAAGTTGGCTGAGTCCATCTGATGGCGAAGTGCTCCAATCCCTGGCCTGTCCCTGGCAGCAGACTCTCACCATCTCCCTTTTCTTGGCTCTTGTGCAACCTCATAATGAGCCAATCTAAAATGACTAAACAGTGCTAAACCTCAGAAAAATATTCAGTGTCTTTGTTGGATTACTTTCCAGTTTGTTGGTGAACTAGCTCATGGTGGAATCACAAAACCATCAGTTTCTGGGTGGGAGCTAATTGCCAAGAATTAGGACAGGCAGACCTGTCTGCACACATAACAGCAGCTCTCAGTTAGATGAGCTCCATTGTATCTTTACTTAGTGTCCTTGGACTCCTGAGGTTCTACTCTCAATAAAGCACTATGTCATATAACAAGACAACAAAACCTGATGTAAAGGAATTTGTTTTTCTGGAGTCAAGGGGAAAAAGAGTTTGGGTCAACCCATGAGTTAAAGATCATGGCATAATTTAGAAAGACGGTAAACTTAATAAAAATCAAGAAATCTTTGGTCTGTTAGGGAAGTTAGTGGGGAAATGAAATACTAGGGTGAGAGGGAGTTCAGAGTAATACCAGAAAGGGGAATGTATACAGGCTGGACCAGCTTTGCAGGTATTGATAATACTTTATACTGTCAGTATGTGAGTGAAAACAGAATTGGACGCCCATCTGTAGGTCAGGGAGACTTTGTGCTATTGCTAATAACTTCACAAATCCTTGTCAGCTGTCTAGCTATATGTCCCTTCTATGGGAAAGGGAAATAATCTTTGAATAATAGGCAACACTACCTTCATTCAATCAGGCAGAAATGTCCTCACACTTTTTTGAGAAGCAAATGCTCCAGGGACTTGATTCTTCAAAGGCAGGTGAATAAACTATTTGTAATTGGCATGACTGTAGTATCATTCTCAGTGAACAGAGGATAAAGAATTTCTTTGAAGTCCTCCAAGGCAATAACTTTTTGTCTAATCTTATTCTGCTAGGCACAAAACCATTGGTAATTCTGCCATGAATGGTCACTGAAAAAGGTTAATCAATTCAGTCAAACTTCACTATCTATTATTATAATTCCTAAAACCATGATGGTCATTTTCTGAATCATGAGCTTTCATTTCTTTTGCTTTGATATAAAAAGTCTCATAAAAATGCTATCTATAGGTATTTTGCATTGAAGCAAAGTTTTGTAACAGCTGAAAGCATTGTTGAAGAGAGGTTGAAGAGATTTAATCTATTTGCATATCCTAATATGGAGTATCTGTCTGTAAAAGAAGGAAGTTCTTTGATCTGTAAGGATTTTTCAAACTTAGGCTCAATAGGATCTTCCATTTGGGTCTCTGGATAAAGTCAGAAACAACATTATAATCGGTTAGAATAGAGCAGCAGCTAGATGCAGAAAGCCCTGAGACAAGCAGTCGTAGCTTTCCAGACATTAAAATCCTTGTGGATGAAAGGCAAGGAAAGCCTGCTGATAATAAGAATTGGTAGTGATTGGAAACAACCACTGTTAAACTTTACATTTCTGCCCCTCAGAAAGCTGGTGTGTCTGCCCAGATTGGCCATAAGATCTGCAAAATGAGTCAGCACTGCTCTCACAGACAGGTTTTTTGTAGACACACACTGTGAATTAAAATAGGTTCTTTTGAACCCTGAACACAACAAAATAAGCTGACATTCCCACCGTAGGAGCTATGTTTTACATCTTTTTGTGTTAGCTAAGATACCTCTTCCTTTCTGTAATCTGAGTGAGAGAAAAGTGTTTCTAAAGATCATTTCCTTAACACAAGTTAGTGCTACTGTTTCTGCAGGGAAGCTTTTCTTTTTTATCAAGTCACTCTTGGCAAAGAAAAAAGCACGTACAATTATCTTGATGCAAAAATAGATAATGACTGAAAAACTGTTCCATTTTCCAAGGATTGACTAGATTCAGCTATAATATGAACTGAAGTTTTATTCACCCATATAAAGCTAACAAATGTTCAAACTAACATTACAGGCTGAAAACTCCTTTTTCCCAAGTCTCTCTGGTTTTCTGGTCTCTTTCACTTTCTTGCTTTACAAGTGTACAACAGTGAAGTATACAACAGCAAAGAAAGAAGTATCCTTGCCATGTTTCTAGCTGACACGAGGGTATTAAGTACTATATGAACCAGCCAAGGAATCAAAGTGATCTAGGACATTGACTACAATTTTTTGAGAAAGAACTCTCCATTCACTAGTTATTTACTGGTTCTAATAAATTTTCCCTTCTTTCCTCATTTGTTCAAGTATTTGAGAATAGATAAGTAATCTGGGACATTTTCCAGTTTAAACTATAAAGTAATAAATAATTGAGCTCCTTGGCATCTAGTACATGAAATAGTATCCTTGTGGTCTGAAACAAAGACTGAATTCAACAATTTCACCCTGGCAAACTCTATTTTCACAGTGGACTGACCACTATGAAGTTACAGTTCTGTCTGCAGGAGACAGAGGTTTCTCAGAGGCTGTTCCAGTACCGAAATGAATTGATTTGGGAACTGTGAGCTGTTCATGAATGTCTACAACTTTCACTTAAAGTGAAAAGCATTTTATTTTTACAAGATAGGAGACATTTGATTGCTTATAAATCTGTTCCAGGGAGGAAATGTAGAATAAAAGAGCTCTGTAGGATGAGTCCTACTCATATCAGTTAATAAAACTGATCAGAAAGTGATCAGACACAACAGCTGAGAAAAGTGGCATGAAAGAAAACAAAAAAGGCCACCTGTTTTTTTTTCATCTGAGAGCATCTCTCTAAGTGCAGGAAGCCCTGTTTCTCACACTGAACAGTACTTGCTACAAAATCAGAAAAGCCAAAGAAGTGAGAGCTCTATCTTCCTGGGCAAATGCTGTAACGTTGTGACTCCTGTGACCTTTTATTTTTCTGGTGCCCAAGGCACCAAACCTCTCATCCAGTCAGATCTGCTCCCAACAGCTCGAGAAAACTACACAAACAAAGTTCACCCTAAAGCAGGCACTCAGAGACAGGCCAGATCAAGCGTTCTCCAAGTCCACTGACAGCAGTGGAAATGTAAGCATCTAATGTATATGAACTCCTATATGTGGATATCTAAGTCTAAGAATATTAGCCTCATAAGCAGGTCTCTATGCATTGCTTGTTGCCCAAACTGCTGCTACTTCTATGCTGTGAAAAAGAGGAGACACATAGCATGGCTTGGTGTCTCCTAACCAGCGTTGTGTTTAGGGGCATACATATGCATTATGTAAGCCCCTGAATCCCTCAAGGCCAAGGAAGGCACAGAACATCAGCAGCAGTGGCAATAACTTGGTTTATAGCTATTAACTCTTATTTCTAAGGAATTGGAATTCTTCTTAAAGAGAGAGAATGTAGCATTGCTTTGACTTATTGACTAATGTAATGCCTCATTCCTATCCATGAGCTGTGGGTAGCATAAGAAGCAGCTGAAGGAATTTGAGGCATAAAAAGAGAATTTTCAGGTCAGTGGGGGAGTGGAGCAAAAGTCTTCAGTTTTGGATTCCACTGCCTGCAATACTCAGAAGTGGTCTGCCCTTATTTGGATGTAGCCTAATCCTTCATCTGTGAGAAACTTGCATCTAGAAGGAACATACCATTTCTGCTAGTGATACTATTATAAAATTGTTTTTGGAGCACCTAGACCAGTATTTTGCCTACCTTGTTACCTTCTGCCAAACAGAACAGACTGAACAGCTTTCTGTGACAAACGAAGGTTAAATGGACTTTGCTCTCTATTGGTGGTACAAATAATTTAACAAGTCTTTTAAGCTGTTGTTTATCCTGGTATTTTACAATGTATTAATAGGAACAGAGAGATTTTCCCCCCTTTTTGATGATGATATATAAACCTAATCAATAGCACCCATAGGTAAGGTTTGGTTGTCTCCCAGAGCAGTGAAAAAGTATTGGGATCACATTGGGTTTGTTTTGATTTTTCAGTGAAGGGGAAAAAAATCCATCCCACTGTGAATTACTATCACTCTTGAAATCATTATCCACAAAAACAAGAATGGATGAAATGTTTGAATACAATCAAAGGATCAGAAGAATGAAACACTAAGAGCATAAAAAATTACTGATTTTTCCCTTGTGATTCAATCAGTAATAATCCCACTGAAAACAGAGTATGTAAGTGCATGGGCATATATATATATTATACACTAAAATATATATAACATATATATACTCTATATAGCATATATGGTATATTATACACTAAAAGAAAGGTGAAGATGTTTCAATATTTGTTTGTTATATCAACACTTCTGTTTTCTGTATCCCACAGAGTGACTTTTCCTTCTCTCCATCCTGTTGAAAGTTATGGTTAAGATTTGACCTTCCTTTTTTAGTAAAAATTGACAAAACCAGGACACCATTAAAATTACCCCCTTCCCTAAAATAAATTTCCCAGGAGCTATCATTTTTGGAGGACAGCACTCATCTTTCTACCTAGTTTGCCAAAGTGTTACTGAGCTTCTGTGCGTTCACCTGTGTACAGGTGAATAACAGGCCTACAATGCAATGCTTTGCTGCTTTTGGGAATGGACTCCTGTGTAATTATGCCTCTAATCTGATAAAAGCAACACAATCTGCTTATCTGTGCTGTGTGTGATAACTTGTCCCGCATATATCACCCTATTTAAGTTCACAGCTCCTTGGTCACACTTATGAATTTTTGAGAATGGGTGAATTTCCAGCACAGGGTCATTGCTGACCACTCTTCCATCAAATATGACTGTATACGTCTTTAGAAGCTGCATTCAAGAAGGAAAAGGCCAAATTCCAGACCCAAATGCTCACTGCAATGTCTTTGTTTTCAGTGTTTGGCAGCTGCTGATGTGACATGCCCTATTCTCTGAGAACATACAGGTGTAAAAATATTCTGTATAGTGAGAGTGCTAATGAACTCAGAGCTTCCTCTTTGTGGAGGAAAAAGTCACAGTCCCTTAAATCTCCCACAGTATTTCTTTTCTAGGCAATTAATATTGGCTGTGTCTAGAAGTTCTGACTTTCAGCAGTGATGAGTAACTTGAAAGCAATAGGCAATTCCTTTAAGTATTTTTAGTGGCAATTTTGAACTAAGGACAATCTCAATATGAAAGGTCAATTCATTCTAAAATGAAAAATCATTTTCCTTATGTACTGAGTCATATTTAAATATCTCTGAATATTTTTACTTTTTTAAGCATGCATTTTCTGTCATGCTTGCATTTTTTCCCCTGACACACTGTTGAGAACAGTTATAAAATTACATAGTTCATATCCATAATTTCCAGTATATAAAACCTCTCCATTTATAAGAAATATTGGCAGGAATTCTATACTGGAAGAAAGAAACATTTTCAAACATCATTGCTAAAAATTATTACAACACAGAGATTCAAAAGAAATGAGATTTTCTATAATTAAAATTTATGCTAAAACTGCTCATTACTCTTGTCTGGTTGGAGGTTAATAGCCCTTTTTTTTACTTTAGAAAGCAGGGTATGCAAATTAGACTTCTGAGCTTGAGGCACTCTGAAGTTTTAGCACGTGCTAATTCTTCATTGGAAATTATTGAGCCTGATTTGTGTCTTTCCGAGGAGATTTTTTCAGAGTGATTTCACCGAGGGAAATGGAGGCACTGGAAATGAATATGGACCAAGCAGCAACACCAACAAGGCAAACAACTAAGGCATTACTAGTCTAAAAGTATTGGCTGGAAAATGACAAATTGACTTGAAACATCCTCTTTTATTGTTCATCCTGCTATTGTAAAATTGGGATTTTCACATAATCCCCAGCAATCAGCTGATGTTTTTTAGCTGTCTGGCAAACTACCTTTTGCTCTGACTCTCCATTCAAGTTTAGAAATTAGTATATAGCTTCCTCTCCAGTCCCTGAAGAAGTGACTTCTTTTTACCCTAAAGGAAAAAAAAGGAATAATATGCTACTGATAAAATTTTGTGTCTAGTAATATCCTTTACTGCTCAGTGATCACTCAAACATTCACAAAGAGTAATTTGTAGTAGCATAAGAAATTAAAATAACATGCTTCAAAACCAAGTCTTTATCATTATGATCAACACTTCTATAGATCAGGGATATCGGTTTACTTTATTCAAAACTACCAATGAATTTTGATGCTGTTACAATTCAGGTCCATCTCAGTTTTCTCTGTATAGGGGTTAAGTGATACTATTAAACCTGCAGGAGACACTGCTGTACACTTTTGACTTGTATTCAAGTTATTGAGACCTTTTTATGGGCTGAATCAACGAAGATAATAGCAAGAAGACCTCACATTCATGAGGAGACACTCCTGATCAGGCTGAAAGATCCTGAGCTGCCTCTGAGGAACAGAAGTGAACATAATGACAAATGCAGAAGTAAACCCTGCCCCCTCTTTTTTTACAGATATTTTGTCTAACCATTGCTGAGTTTAAGAGCAGTGAGAAATAAAGAAGGACTTATTCTTTCTTCGAATATTTAATTTTGCATTTGAGACTTTAAAAGTCTGTTCTCTAGTTTTTTGATTATATCTTTACAAGTAATGCAGGAGTTATACCACAGGATCTAGAGATTTGCTGTTATAACTTAGAGGCAGAGTGTTGTCAACATGGACTTTTTTCCCTTGGAATCAAAGTATCAGGCAGTTAAGATTTTACACTATTTCTCACAAAGGCAACAGTTCAAAGTATGGTTAAATAAGAGATGGGCTTAGAAAAGAGTACCCATGATTTATAGCACTGCTAGTATGCCAAAACCTACAGGTTCCAGTGAAGCTGGATAAAAGGCTATAGGTTTAATTTCAAGCAAAAAGGCTTTGGTAGACCTGTGGTCATAGTAAAAATGGATATTTGACGTCCTAACAAGCTGAAAATGCTTTGTTAAACTCAGTAATTTTCTTTAAACTAGAGACTCTGTGAAGGACTCAGATCAACCTGAAACCCAAACCTTGCTTGAACAGCAGCTGTTCTTAGGTTATGGTTTATGCTCTTTCAAATTACCTACACACCAAAAGTCCCTCAAAAGCCAGATTTGGTAAGCTAATAAAATTGAAATTGTCTACTGAAATCTTCTCCTAGCTAAATCACACATCAAAGACACTTCTGCATGGGGATTAGCATCTCCATTAGAGACAGGCTTGGAGTGATTCAAATCAGTTCACCAAAGGGGAATAGGAAATATGCATACTTCTCAGCTCCTCCTGCAAAAGGGTGCTAGTGCAAAAGGAGTCAGAAGCAAATGTTGGGGAAAAGGGTAATTTGGCATTTTTTGAAAAGCCACATTCCTGCAGGACCTGGGCTGCTCCCGTCCTGGAGGCAGCGCGTGTTCTGGCTTCTGCAGCAGGCCAGAGCAGAGCAAAAGGCATTTTGCTTGTAACTCACTGCTTCCTGAGATGCTGTCTGCACAAAGTACCTCTTGCAATGGCTATTGCTGCAGGGAGAAAAACATCTCAGTTCATGTGGTTTAATTCAAATCATGATCAAAGCTGTTTATTGACTTATTAATTACATATTAATTGACTTATTAATTACATATGTAACTGACAGTGTACTACATATCCAGATATCCGGGACAACCAGTGTACTATATTGGCAATACGACAAATAAATGATGATACCAGACACTTACACAGTATTGATAAACAACTACACATTTATTTTGCAGCCACAGTAACTAATGTCCAGCAATATCCCTCCCCCTCGAGGCCCCCCTGAGTCCCCAGGTAGCCCCACTCTGCCACCGTCCCATGGATTGCAAGCACCGCCACCCCACCCGTGTGCATCCCTGCACATGTCACTGTCAGGGCATGGGCTGCTACCAGCACAGTCCCCTCCTTATCAGCAGCTAAGGGGAAAGCAGACAGGCGGCCCCAAAATCGTAGTCTAACCTCCAGGGAAAACATCAGTATAAATATTTACACACATATACCCACCCCAGCAAACATACAGGCTTATGGTTGAACTATTTTCCTTCTGGATTTTAGAACAGAAAGAATTTTTATCACTTGTAATAGGACTGACAGGGATGTAAACACCGTTAATAAACCTTAAAATATTTCACTCTTTTATTTGAAGTACATTTTCTTTTTAAATGAAGATTTCCTGTTTCTACCAAACCTAAAAAGATAGGAAGGGTTCTTATCTCCCCATTAACTTACAGGCTACGCTAACTGGGAAACAATCAGCTTTTATAGCTGCCTTCCTCTACAGAAATGAAAGAAAAATGAAGTTATTAAAGAGATAAAATCAATTTTACTGAATGGTGTTCTGACAAAAAAAAAAAAAGGAGATGCAGGTTTGAGGGAGTGTGAGGGGGGAGTAAGGTGATGTGTCACCAGAGAACAGTCATCATCAATTAACTCTATCAAAGCCAGTAGCACCAGTAACATAAAACTCATCTGATTTTCTGTGAGGGGTTTAGGAGGTAGTAAGTATCTTCATTCAAACACAGTGGTCTCTGGCACGCATTCTCAATGTTTCATGGCTCAGTTATGGGTCACCAGAACTCTGGGTTAAATGAAAGACAAACAAACAGGCTTTGTAATACCTGTAGAATACCAGGCCTTCAAGATGTAAATGTTTTTTCACATTAACCAGGGGGAAAAATCCAGAACTCCAGCCTGCTTCCCCGTTTGTACAGAGTTCATTTTAAATTTAAGACCTAAGAGCTTCCAGATGTACAAAGTACAAGTTGAATTGAGCAAATGGATATTGCTTAAGTAAAACTGTTTTTCTGGATCAATTTAGGAAACTTGTAACTATGCCAATCCCTGGTGCAATATTTGGTAACACTTTCATAGAAAGAAATATGACAGAGATGGCTCTGATTCTGCATACAATTGTCTTAATGACCAATTGATTTTCTGTACTTTTTACTTGAAAATTTTTGTCATTTCCCTTTCGTCAATTCATACACACTGCCTTTTTTCCTTTATTGGGCTTTCCTAGTAAGTACCATGCTACATCAACCAAAAATGACACAACAAAGTTCACAGGCAGTACTGCACATTTCAGAAGTGTAGGGTGTTTTTGGAGAGAGAACGTGCCATTTCCTTTTCCTGTTCTTCTAGTTCTGAGTGACAGAGGTGATGCTTTCTGTTCCCCTCAGGTGATATAAAGGCAGATATTATTCATCATTCTGTCAAGTACTTTCCTACTGCCCTTCAAGATCCTTGACTTTTGTTTCTTTTTTTTTTTCTGAAAAGAGGATGTAAGTTCCCTGATTTAAAACACCTTCAGCATGGTGCGTAGAATCTGTTACTCCTCTCTTAAGTGTTAAATGGAATCAATACATTTTCAAATTATCACAATTTCACTGTAGCTGCAGATGCACATAACACAGTGCATTATCCTTTTTACCCACAACTCTTGGTGAAATTAAGGTACAGTATAAGAGATGGAGTTTTTAGAACGCATTAATAACCCATGCTAAAAACCTGTAAGCAGCAACACAATCATAGAAACTTCGGTCTGAAGGGACTTCTGGAGGTCATCTAGTCCAGCTTCTCCCTTGAAATGGGTCTTCAAGAATATCCACTTTTGTGCACAGGTCTAGTAAGTGAGGAAAACGTACATATTACGTTTCTAAAGAGGGTTACTTACTAGGTTTGCAGCTATGAAACAAGTGTCTGACCCCATATATGCAAGTTCATTTTGTTAGCGTGAAGAAAAAATTAGGATTTGGAAAAAAAAAGAAGATTCTATGAAAACCAATGAAAGTTTCAATCAGTAGCAGCAAAACAGCTTTTCTTCTTCTTTTCAGCTACCCTGCATTTATTTTCTCAAATTGTTTGAGATGCTTTTTATGCTTAATTTTCAGTTTACATATTTTCTTTTATCTGCTGTAATGTTCTCATTCATCTTTTTCATCACAGAATACTTTTTTTCTGCCTGCTTGAATCTCAGTTTTTGCTGGTATAATTGGCTTTATCTGTGATTTTCAAATGCACTCAGATAATTTTTCCAAATGGACTTAGAGCTCAAGTCACCGAGCCCAAGTGTTCTTAAGTGCATAAATATTTTTTTTAAATGGAATCTAAATTCCTAAGCCAAGTAGTTGCTTTTGAAAAGTTATCCTTTATGCAACCTGCGCAAGCCAGAAAGGAAACCAAGTAAAAAGAAATCTCAGTCTTGCTTTGGTCCTCTATGTGTTATGGGCAAGTGTTGGTTAGTATATGTATATGCATGAATAATGCATATTTTGCATAAAATACTTTTAAGTGACATCTTTGAAAAGACCTGAAATTTGTGAAAAATACATTTAGAAACATAGAACTACAGTACAAGTTATAAGATAATAATAAAAGAAAAAACAACAGACCAGAATTTAAATGTCATCTTCTGTCACTCTAGACTAAAAAATCTGCAGAAAGTAACAGGTTTGCAGTGATATCTTGCTCAGTCCCACTGAAGCCGATGACATTGCTCCCAGTTTCTTTTCAATTACTGTAGTTTCAGAGTTTCACATGTATTTCAGAAAGAAAGTGTCTTTTTCCCTAGAAAATTCAATATAATGCAAATAATTCCTTCAGTAGGTCAGGTTATCTATCTTCAAACTAAGTGAAACTTTATCATCCCCAGATTGTATATTAGGACTGTGTTGGGTAATTAATGTAGAAATGGATAGGATTTTAACATTTCAGTCCTCATTAAGTATTTATTTCAATTTTACCTAAGGGAAATACATATAGTACAACTGGACTGGACTTCAAAACCATCTAACTATTTTAGTGCCTTACATTCATGTAGTTCCATCAAAATCCAGAAAGCTACGTTATACTACCGAGCAAGATTAATGGGCAAGATTTGGTACCTCAAGAATTTACTTCAGAAAGCTCTGAAAATGAGGCACCTTTGAGGTAAAGGTTAGGCAGAAGCAGGGTTGTCACAGCTAATACTGGTGGTGAGGAGCAGAAAGAATTCTGCTGTGTTAGGAATAAACTGTGTTTGGTGGTTATCAATAGAAATGAAAAATTATTTCTCAGAGTAGTAAATGTAATCTTAAATGGATCTTCAATAACATGCTAATTTAGTCTGGTATCTTGACTGTGGAATTAATTTTTGAATTGCCAATTTCAATTGTCCATGCACCGCTTTTCTAAATTTCAAGGTGACCTTTGTAGGGCCATAGGATACATTCTGCCTCAGTAAATAACAGCGTTTAATCTTTTAAAGACCACGCTTTTGCAATAAGCTGTTCTCAGTGAATTTATCAAGCATAGGAAATACTGATGGCCTTGTCAAACATCTCTATTTACTGCCAAAACATAAATGTTCAGATGCTAATGAAAATTGTTGTTACACTGAGATGGGTGGTTTTCACATACCAAATCTTTAGTTGATACAGGGACCACAGACAGCCAGTGGAGCAAGAAGAAGGAATGGCAAAGTGGGGAGACGGAATGCAAGGGAATTTTTGGTGCAAAGGGAATTTTTGGTGTAAATCTGGAAAGGAAGACACCTGGAAGATCGAGCAAAGGCAGTTGCTGTTTGAGCTTGACCATTAGGCTGTCTAATTGTCTTTTCTAATGAGAGCAAGCTGCAGGGCCCAATATTGGGTAATTAATTGAGCTGAAAATAATATGATCTTCTCTGAGGAAGACTTTTTCAGGAATCATTACAGAGCCTTTATGAGTTTTCTTAAACCTGAAAACTGAATGAACAGCTACTCTGAGTTGTTCAAGCAAAGCCCAAAGTAAATTAACTCTCTGCTTAGGTTTTGGAAAACCAATGACAGTTTATTTTTTCGTCTCCCATAGGACTCAGTGATACTTCTGCAAGTAAAGATCTGGCAACTTCACAGAGATTGGGGCCAAACAGAGCAGAAACCCATGTTGTTGGGAAAGCACAGTTGACTGCCATCCTGTGGGAAACCTGCCAATTAAGAGTCAGAAACAAACCTCTCTCTATACCTGTCAATTGCAAGTGAGGTGGCATAGCACTGAAATTCAAATATACTGCAGCCATCTAAAAATGAGTATTGAATATTTCCCTGTAGTGCAACCAAGCTACTTTGAGAGATAACTCAGTAAGGAAGTATTTTTTCCAGCCCCACGAGGCAATGCACCTTCACACAGCTTCTTGCAACAGGCCTGAAGGCACAATTTTGTACTCTGCTGAAATGATCAAATGAACAGAGTGTAAAACTAAAAGTTCTCCTAATATGAAAAAGAAAGTTTAAATAATTTGGTAGGATGGATTATAAAATCATTTATTAAATCTGAAAAACAAATCAATTAATATGCTTACTGAATCAAAATAACAGACCCGTATGCCAAAGTAAGAGTTGTTTCTCTGCTTTGGGATCCTGGCCTGAAACCTCTTCTGATTATCTTACAAGGAGCTCCTAAAAGCTCCACAATCAGCACATGTATCATCTGACAGAACACCCAAATGTGAGAATAGAAAAATGAAAAGATGTATCAATTTGAGGTATCCTTGAGAAAGAGAGACTTTCCTCAAAACTAATCCAAATGCAGCAAAGAACAGTGCAGTTTTGTGACATAAATAGTCACTGTTTCCTAAAAAAATAATCTGGATAGTTTTCAATATATGTAATATTAAAATTGCACAGAAGAAATGGAAATTTTAAGTGATTAGAGGTATACTTCACCTGGAAACGTGCATGCCTGTCACTTGACATGCTACTCTTTCCTCCAAGGGGGGAAAAAAATTCTAAACAATATTTCTTATATTACTTTTATATATATATATATATATATATATATATAGTACTTATAGTCCTTATCTTCATCTTGAGGAAGAGCCATTTCAGGTGGAAAAAATGTAATAATAGTTTGGGCTGAATTCCTTCAGAGACAAGAAAATCACCCCAAATTTGTCTTCAGTTATGTGACAGAACTTAGCACAAAGGACTCCTGGACCTCCTCTAAGCTTCTTCCAGCACGTCATTTAATCTGCCTGACAGCGTGGTGACTCTGCAACTATAACCTGTTTTATTATTTCTATTCTTTTTTTTTTTTTAATAAAGTAAGGTTTTTCAAGCTTGAGAGCTGATTGTTTTCCCAACAATTGCCCAGTCCTGAATGGAGAACTAGGCTAAACCTACTGCTTCAAGTTGTTTAATTGATGGAGTCTGAGATGTGTGGATTTTCTCAGCTGAGTCTAATGAAAGAAGCATTCAGTACAGAGAGGATATTTTACACTGCAGAAAGTAAATCTTCAACTGAGGAGACTATAATTTTCTTCTCAGCTCCTCGAATGATCTGTAATGGGATGCTGGCCAAATCATCTTGATTTGGTGTTTCAGGGCTCAGGAAAATGACTTCTACTGAATTTTGATGGAGTGATTTAAGAAGTCATCAGCTTCAGCTGGCCATCTCCAGACCTGTAACAAAGCCTATCACAAAGTATGCCAGTACTTCAGCTATGACAGTGCCTGAAGCAGTAGGATAAACTGCCAAGATGATTGATTTGTGTTAATGCTCAGCTGCACTCAGGAGGGACAGAGTCATAGACTACTCCACTGCTCTGCCAACAGTGCATGTGTCTGGCTATGAGACGAGGCTCTGGATGGAGAGCTGGGTTTGGTGTTGTCCTGAGTCTTCCTTATATCGTTCAAGAGGAAGTTTGTCTGTAAAATGATGTTGTGTTAATTACTTTGCTTGTACAATGATGATGCATCTAGGAATGGGAAATGGCATATAAAGGATCATCTGCCTATTTTTGTTAAATCAATATTTAATTTCCGTCGATTTTTTTATTCTCTTTTGTTTAAGAATCAAATATATTTTTAGCTCAAAATGAAACTTTAGTTGTTATACATTAATATTTTAAACTAATCACATGTGGTTGATTCTTTTATTTTAGGCTGACCTTTTCAGTGACTTCAGTCACTGAATTTTTCCTTCACATTGAAGATACAAGACAGCATATGTAACTAAATGAATACTAAAAAAAAAGACTTTGGAAACTATCTGTGTGGAAGGTTTCAAATTAACCAGAGCTGAGAGGGAGAAATGACTCCATAGTTTTTCTTGTTAGTGAAACTATCAAAAGAACCCGAAGGCTTTCAGTCTCCTATGCTAGATCTTATTAGGGCACAAAATAATGATCTGGTACATAATAGCTCTTTCATGCCGGAAAAGGGTTTGCAACCACTGTATGAGAGAAATTAAAGAAAACCCTGGGGGAAAAGGCAACAAATAGCCCCTCCACAACATATCTTTGCAAGCTGGGTAATTTCGGACCAAAAGGCTGTACAGTGTGATTCAGAGGCTAGGACCTAGGTATAAATACACAGTGTTCCTCTTATCTTTCTGTTCTCACAATATTTTAAACAAAATATGTGGTGTACAATACGTGTACTGATATGTGAAAAGGAACAATGTATATAGATCCAGTGTCTGTCAGACACAGTCATTGCTCAGAGCTAGGCTGCACTTCCAGAGTCTGCCCAAAGAGGTTGTGAAGTCTCCCTCACTGGAGATGTTCAAGAGCTGTCTGGATGCAATTCTGTGGAATATTCCCTAGGATGACCCTGCTTGAATAGAGAGGACCAGACGACCCACTGTAGTCCCTTTCAACCTTACCCATTATTTGATCAATTATCATTTCAGATTATTAACTGAGAGGAACTGTGACTTCATGATATCTCCTAGGGTACGATTTCTTTTTCTGCCTTAGGTTAAGAGTTGTACATAAATTTATTCACCACACATGCCTTTTTTTTCTTAAGACACAAGTCAGTTACAATGTTCTCCTTTTTCTTTTGACTCTTACTTAAAGTTAGAAGAAAATATTGGATAAACTGTAATAATTTCTCTATTTCTGATCTTGTAAGCTGAGACTCGAGAAGAGGTTATGGTATTTTATCAAAGAGTTTTATGTCACTGTTTGAATAAGCAGGGTCAGGGCTAATTAGGCTTCCTTTGGTAGGCTAGATTTTCACCTGAAAAATATGCTTCTGGTCTATCAGAATTTCCCAGAAGTCATTTCATTTGACTACCTACAACACCCCTAAGACTGGAAAAAATGTCCAATTGAGTAGATACTTTTGAGCATCTTGGAACTCTTGCAAGCAGCATTATAAAAGTAATGGAAACATTACCTTTCAGTTTTCAGTCAGTCAGTGACGTGCTAAATAATAGAAATTAGTTAAGCTTTTGCTGCAGAAGTTTCTACCCTCTGGCATTTGTGACATGAATACAGAGGTATCAAATAAACCAAGGTGAGGCTTTCATCTTTCTTTTTAACTTGTATTTTCATTGCTCTATTTGAGATATTAAGAAACTGACTAATCTGCATTTTTCTTCAATATTAATCTTGATCCTACTGATTAAATGAGCTCAGCTCAGATTCAGATTTCCTGTGGAATTCAAAAGCCCTACCACCTTGTTTGTCTTTCCTATTAATTGTAAGTATTGATATTAATATTAATATGTAATAGATGAATATAGACAAATACCTACATAGATATAAACAGATAGATGGATCTAAAGCTAGATTCTTATCTAGACTCTCTGAGAGCTTGCTAAACCAGAAGTAGTCATGGATCATTACTTTATGTTATGCCTAGGCATTGTAGAACAAAAAGGTACAGTCTCTGCCTTCAAGAGTTTTCTAGGTCAAGGTCAAGGCAAGAGATGACCCAGGCAATAAGAAAGAAGAGTGAAAAAAATAACTCACGATACCTTGTTCCTGAAGTCAAGGGCAGTAATTTAAATATTGTCAAACTTACAGTCACTGTGACAATAAAGGATCATGTTACAAGAAGTAAATCTGAGATATGAGTTTGGATAAAAAAGATCAAAGTTTGTGGTTCTTTTTTTTTTTTTTTAAACAAATATTCGAGTAAAGCTGACTTCTCAGACTGACTGGAAGTGAGAGACTGACTGGAAGTGAGAGCTGACATTTCAGCAATGAGTGAAGGTTTCATTGGTAAGATGGATATATCTGCAAAGGGCCTTGATGGTGAGGGCCTTCAGCTTATCTTTGGTAGAAAACGGAAAAAGAACCATGTCTCAAGAGGGGTGACAGCATTGTTGTGGTGTACAGGGATAATATCCTGACCATCAGAAGGCCAAACAACATGNTCTGGGACACAGATCATTTTATTGTTCTTTTTAACAGACAGTATTCTTCACCAGTGTATCCAGTCCCTGTGAGGAATTTTGGCATATTTAGATTAATTTTTCTACCTCTACTTCCCACCAACATTCAAGATACCTGGAACAAATCCTAGCAAAAGGATATAAGTACTTTGTTTCTACAGACCCTGTCAAGTACAGAAAATGCCCTTGTAGCAGGATATTATGTGAGCTTTCTTCAGCTCATACTGTCTTTAGTGAAATATCCTTTTTTTCTGTCCTACATGTTTGCAGCCTTACCCATTCTGATTCTGACAGTTCATTTTTTTAACCGGAGGGAAGGATGTGGACCAGGGGATCACTTGAGGTCTCTCAAAGTTTCTCTGGAAAATATTTGGAGGGGTGGAGTATGAAAATACAAAGAAGGAAAGTGGAAGGAGACCATCAAGCCCTGTATGAGATCTAAAAGTTAAACTCTTAGTGGGAGAGAAAGACTGAAAGTGTGTGTTGATAAATGATGGTAAGTGCTTTGCAGAGAACGATTTTACAAGGCTAAACAGAGTAAGGTTACCCAGAACTGAAGCAGGGGAAGCAAGGGATATCATTCATACAAATAAGCTAGATGGTAGCTTCAGGAGAAAGGTAAAACCTTTATAAAATCTAATGATGTGTAAATACCACCTGCATTAATTATGCTGCACTACTGAATGTTAAAAATCTGAAGCCCAGAGCTAGAATAATTAACCTGCCCTTGTGATTGCTTTGGAAGGGAAAGAAAGTTACTGTTCCAACAGTGAAAGGTAAAGTTACAAATAAAAAAACCAGAAGCTTATTGTGTTCAAACCCTTTTTTGACAACAGAGAGTTTCTCAGGGATGTTTGCTGAAAGCCTAGGCAATAGACACATTGTCATTTAACTATTTTATTTTTTTTCCAAAGTATCCAAGTAATTTCAGCCTTAAATCCCCAACTAAGAGCAAGCCATTTCATTGATGTTAGAGATCTGACGAGCTGAGCTCCACACACTCCAAGAAACCTGCCCACAAACAAAACCAAATACCTATGTTTACAGTATCCCATCACATCGTGAAGGATGTGCTGTATTAAGTATATAGAGAAACAATAGTTTTCTGGTTTATTACTGGCCTAGAGGGCTTGCTTTCCTGTAATGTAATTTCTTCAAACAGGATCTTTTAAGCTGTGTATGCCAAAATGACATTTCAACTTAGAATCAGCCTATCTTTCTATACTAAATTTTCAGAAAATCAGAACAAATTGCTGTAGACATGGAGACATTATTAGAGGGAATTAATATAGTGTCACCAAGAGTCAAGGAAAAAATCACTCGATTATTCAGAGGCATGTATGACTGAATGTACCACAATGAGAGAGATGTCCTGGTTACCCTACTTTTAATGTGAGAGAGAAACAAGCCCTGACTGCTAAACCTGTCATTTCCTTAAATTGACATTATTTCATACCATAGAATCATACTGTAAATGATAATAAGAGGTGTCTTGGTTTTAAGTAAGAAAACTGTGGTTTAAACTTATTGGCCTTTCACTGAATCTAATATTTTTGTTTTCAGGTATAGGTGATCAAGAAATACAAAAGCAAAAATGCAGAAATATGTTATAAAGATATATATCTGCATGTGGAAATGGCTTTTGTCATGTTTATTTCATATAAATCCTAAAAGATTGCATACCAGAGAGAAAAATCCATCTTTCCTCTACACTGTATTGATACTTCTGTCTGGACATATTTATAAAATTTGTCTTCTTAGTATGTTTTAGATAACAAGACAGTTGTGAACACTTTAGAAAAAAAATTCAAATTAAGAATTCAGTGTGAAATAGTCTTGCAACAATAGTCTACCTTTGACAACCTGAAAACATTGCAATTTGCTAGTGTCCTGTTACATGAATTATACATGTTTTTTTTAAAATGGAAATGAAATTTTTGATAAAGTGTTTTCCAATTCTTGTTATTAATTTGTGGTAGGAGTGTTTGGAGTTTTCTGCAGTCTTCTGGATGAATTTAGTAAATTGAAAATTAAATATTGATTCGCTGCAAGAACCAAGCTTTTTCTCTTGAAAAAGCTGGCAGCCCACGGCTTGTACAGGGGCACTCTGTGCTGGGTTAGGAACTGGTTGGAGGGCCGGGCCCAGAGAGTGGTGTTGAATGGTGCTGCATCCAGTTGGCAGCCAGTCACTAGTGGTGTCCCCCAGGGATCAGTGTTGGGCCCAGGTCTGTTTAGTATCTTTATCGATGATTTAGATGAGGGGATTGAATCCATCATCAGCAAATTTGCAGATGACACTAAGTTGGGGAGGGTGTGTTGATCAGCTGGAAGGCAGGAGGGCTCTGCAGAGGGACCTGGACAAGCTGGAGAGATGGTCTGATTCCAACGGGATGAGGTTCAACAAGGCCAAGTACTGGGTCCTGCACTTTGGCCACAACAACCCCATGCAGCGCTACAGGCTGGGCAGAGTGGCTGGAGAGCAGCCAGGCAGAAAGGGACCTGGGAGTTTGTATTGACAGGAAGCTGAACATGAGCCAGCACTGTGCCCAGGTGGCCAGAAAGGCCAATGGCATCCTGGCCTGGATCAGGAACAGTGTGGCCAGCAGGACCAGGGAAGTGATTCTTTCCCAGTGCTGGTGAGGCCACACCTTGAGTACTGTGTCCAGTTCTGGGCCCCTCAGTTCAGGAAGAATATTGAGGTGCTGGAGCAGGTCCAGAGGAGGGCAACTCGGCTGGTGAAGGGACTGGAGCACAAGTCCTATGAGGAGAGGCTGAGGGAGCTGGGGCTGTTCAGCCTGGAGAAGAGGAGGCTCAGGGGAGACCTCATCACTCTCTACAGTTTCCTGAAAGGAGGTTGTAGCCAGGTGGGGGTTGATCTCTTTTCCCAGGCAACTATCAGCAAGACAAGAGGGCATGGTCTAAAGCTGTGCCAGGGGAGGTTTAGGTTAGATATTAGAAGGAATTTCTTTCCAGAGAGGGTGGTCAGACATTGGAATGGGCTGCCCAGGGAAGTGGTGGATTCTCCATCTCTGGAGGATTTTAAGATGAGACTGGATGTGGCACTTAGTGCCATGGTCTGGTAACCACGGTGGTAGTGGATCAAGGGTTGGACTTGATGATCTCAGAGGTCCCTTCCAACCCAGCTGATTCTATGATTCTATGAATAGATAGAAATAAACAATTCCCAGGATAGGAATCAGGCTGCTAATGCAGCTTTCCAGAAATTTAATGCAATTACTTTCATTCTGGGGCAAGTCTGTAGGGAATAAGGTCTAGTGGTACAGCTTCAGATAAATAGACACTGATATCAGTTTTCATGGGACAGTTTTGTAAAAAGTATAGTGTTACCCAGCATTAAGGATAATACAAACACACAAGGCATCTGCCTTTTTTTTTCCCCTTGAGTGAAGCCTATTTAATTATGTATTGTTGAGAGTTTATTTTCTCTCTTTATCACTTTGCTGGTATATGTCTTTTTTTCCCCTTGATTTACTGAGCTTTTATGCCTAGAAGCATATTTTTAATTAAATCACAGAATATGCTGATCTGGAAAGGACCCACAAGGATCACTGAGTCTGAATCCTGGCCCTGCACAGGACAGCCAAAAGAGAGTATGTACCATGTACATGTACCATGTACATGTACCATGTGCCCGAGACTATCCAAACGCTTCTTGAACTTTGTCAGGCTTGGTGCTGTGACCACTTCCCTGGGGAGCCTGTTCCAGTGCCCAACCACCCTCTGGGCAAAGAACCATTCCCTAATATCCAACCTAAACCTCCCCTAACACAACTTCAGGTCATTCCCTGGGGTTCTGTCACTGGTCATCACAGAGAAGAGATCAGTGCCTGCCCCTCCTCTTCCCCTCATGAGGAAGTTGTAACTGCAATGAAGTCGGTCTCCTCTTGTCTAGGCTCAACAGACCAAGAAAACTAAATAAATTGTGACTTGTAAGAATCTATGTATGTTTATGTTACAGACAAATGTCGAAGTTATTCATATAATAGGACATTTAACAAATATTGATCACAAAATCACTTTAAAATGTAATTATTTTCATGAATTTTCTCCCCCTGAAATGAATACGATCTCACTCAAAAATCTCCTGACATTTGTCGAAAGTTCCCCTTTGCTCCATATCACTTGGTTGGGAGTGGCTATCTCATAAGATGTCATTTTATTTTCAAGAGATCCATTTGAGTGTAAATGGTAATTTCTCAGATGTTTAAACAAATAAAACACTGATCTTGAGATGAAAAATTTCGAACAAGAGAGGCATGCTAAATATTGAAAAAATATGGACTGGAAGAAGATACATTATTTCAAGTCTCTATTATGCGCTTGCAACAAACGTGGGTCAACACACTTGCAACAAATGTGGGTAGAGCCCTTCCCAAATCTTCGTTTGCGAAGCCCAGCCATGATTACAAACAGGCTATTCCTTGAAAAATGTGAGTTGTTTGGTCTGGCCTCCTCAATCTGCTTGGCCAGTATTTATCTAGTTTCTCTTTTTCAAGATTGCTTTTCTATGATCATCATGGAGTGTGTAGGACTTTCCCACTCACTCTGTTGAAACATTTGAATACCTATGAGAAATTCCATTTCATATTTATCTTCTGCCAAAAGATAAATGAACCTGCCTCTTTCATGCAGGGCATCCAACAGGAGAGACTGACGGAGTCTCTCCTCCTTTGAATATCTCCTAAGGCTCTCATAAAAACTGAGTGCCCTCAAGCCTAAGTTCTTCTATGTTTAGAGCTGAGACATTTGAACTAAATTCTCACATACTAGTGACTGGGCCATGAAGCTATGGCAAATTAATTTCTTATTCTTGAACTGTTCCACCTTGCATACAATAATTCAAGATTAATTCAGTTAGAAAGAAAGAGAATCAGAAGAGCTATCTGGGATGCTACTTGGGGGATTTAAGCAAAAAGATAGCAAGTGAGAACACTTAGCTTCTAGTCACAGATCAAAATAACTTGTAAATATTTTAGACCAAATTGACAGCCTGAAATTAAAAGATGAAGAGTAGCCTACTCAGCTCAGCAAGTTCTTAAGCAGCTGAGGAACACTGATTGGAAAGTTATATTCCCTGAAGCAGAGAAATAAATTTGAGCTATGCATTCTTTATGTGAGTGCCACTGAGTAGAAAGTGAGGGGCTGTTTCTTCTCATGTCTGGTTTAAGAGTGATTTGCCAAATTTATCTCTTCACTTTCATTTTTTTGCTTTGCCAAACTTACCTGAAATGAAATTAAATTGTTTGGTCTTAGAATCACTTGAAGACATATTCCAGTTTTTAATTTTTAGAGGTTTTTTCCTTTAGTTTTTATTTTAAGAGGGGGAAAAATGCTTATCTGATTGGATTTTTCTTTCTGCCAACTGAAAAATAACTATTCACACAGTCCACATTCCTTATTGTTTTTGCTCCTTCTTCTGTAATATTTATTTCTCAGTGTCCTTATATATTCAGGCTTCTATAAAAGTTCCCTAACTCAACTCATGCTACTAAAAGAAAATTATATATTAAACAATGCTCTTGTTGATTTTTCAGCAACTTAGTAAACGGATCAAGTGATTTAAATAATGTTTGTCTCAGAGCTCTTCCAAATGAGTCATTATTGTGGCTAAGACAGCATGAATTAGAAAAAAATGAACAATTGTGGGAATTAACAAAACTTTTATATGGTGCTTGGGTAGATGAATACTTCAGATAATTAGGATGTCATTTGATAACCTATTTCATTAGTGTAATAAATCTTTGCACTGAGTAAGCTTTCTCAGTTAACTCTTCAATATTCATGGGATTTTTGAAAGATTCAGCCAGAATTAAAAGGCGTTACACAACTAGAGATTGCTGAGCAAATGCTGATTCAGGTGAGGATGGTCAAAAACACATCGAGGTCAAGGTCAGACTCTGTCCTACATATTTTATTTAGGTCTTCCACCTTTTGTCCCTTTTGTTATACGTCAGTCACTCCATTCCTGTATTTTTCTTCTGTTATAGTCCAGTCCTAAGCAGAAGCACCAAAATAGTTAGTGATATAATATTAAATTTCCATTATACATATCACTTTCTTTTGAATAAATACATGAAAACTTATTGCCAAGTTGAAACCGAAACTCAATTCAGGGTGGTTTTTTTCTTTTTTCTTAAAACACAGTTATGTCTTTTTGTTTGTACAATAGTACTATAGATTACAGTTTTAGGCGAGATGAAGCACCACAACATGTATTTGTAATTCATGCTTCCATAGTATGAGGAAAGACATTTTACATTATTATAAATTAAAACTGTCACTTAGTAATACTTAGTAAACACTGAGCTGATTGCTTTGATACAAAGCATCTATTCTACCAAGTAAACAGAGCCTTCCTATAAGAAGTATTTTGCAGATTCATGATCAGTTGACAGTCTGATCCTCAGTGATTAATAATGTCTTCAATTAGTTTGTCTTCCATCTGGCAAGGAATGTCAATGTCTTCAATATGGCCTTCAGCTGATAAATACCTGACTTCAACACATGTACCAACACTTGACTTACTGTAATTCTTTTGCCTAGTAAAGCAGTGAATGGGCTTCATCTAATTACTCTCATATGCTACTTCCATTATGTGCAAAAGGTTATGTGCAAGATTTTGAGTTTAAAGGGATAGATCCGATATTCCCCCTTGCCTCTCTGGATGAAAGGAAAACCTTAAGAGCAAATTCATCCCTTGATTTTGTTATGACCCACCCCAGAAAAGAGGGAGGTAACCCAGGTTCTTATTAATAATTCCCTTGGGGTGGATTAGAGTGAAATGACACTGAATAATCGGTGTTTGAAAACATATATATGTAGGGTTTATTTTAGAACAATTTTGTTTCAAAGGTAAATAGGTGTGTTAGCAATTTGGGTGTTATCATCTATATCTCTCATCTATAACAATATGGTATAAAGATAACCTTTAGGGAAAATGTGTAAGGGAGAGAAAGGAAAGACAGGATAAGGGTAAGGGAGAGTAAGAGAAAGAAAAGATGAGAGTGGAAAGATGTATACAGTCACCGCCCACAGGGTCCAGCGATGAAACTTGGCAGTTGCAGCTTCCATGTCTGTGAGTTGAAGTGGAGGCCTTAATCCATTGGAAGTGGTGGAGGTAATCCCACACACTCAAAGAAGTTATGAGTTATTATATCCATTGACAGTGTCCCAGGCCATGCCTCGAGCCTCCAACGTCTCCTAGGCCTGCGCAGAGCTCCTGTGAGGGGCATGGTAAAAGGGTTTTTCCCACCTTTCAGGATTGGCAGGGGGATGGGCTTTGATGGGCCACGCCATGAACCTCCAACATCTCGGACAGTCCAGCGCAGAGTTCATGTGGAGGGTGTGGAAAACATGTCTCTTCTCACCTTTTCAGGGCTTGACACCTTCAGCAGCACTGGAGGGGGAGATGGACCCAGCTGCCCATCATGGGTATAATACAAAAGTCCTGCAAAAGCCTGCAAAAGTCTCCTGGCAATCCTAGAATGCATAAATCATTAACTGTTTCCGTCTCTGACAGACTTTCAATACTAAGGTGTGCTCACCTGGGAATAAAATACACACTCTGGAAAATGATAGAACAGAAATGTACCCCAATGATTTAAAAGTAAATGCTGAAAAATTCTGACACTGTTGAATGTTTCTGTGCAAAGGATGATCACAGTCATAACTAAAAGTAGAGTTGAGGCATCTCCTTTCCAAATTCTATGCACCAGCACAGAGTTTCCCTACAATTCTCTGAAATTATGTCAAATTCCTTTCTCTCAAATTTTCCTTTTCTTTCTTATTGTGACAACTTTTCAAACAACTCATCGTATGTTGTGCTACAGACACAGAGTTAAATCAAGTAATAATAACTCTAGTATTTTGCTCCAAATACTTAAGGCATATATTGCAGTGCAATTAAACATACTTATAAACAAAACCCTAAATACTCATCTTAGTGAGCAAAAAAAGCTTGTGAAATCACATCTTTCAAAAACATATAAAGTGCCTACTTTAAATTTAACTTGGTCAAAAAGGTATTTTCGGACTTTAATTTTCAGGGAACTTCCTGTAATAAACTTTACAGGAAGTTCCTGTAAAGTTTATTAGAGGAACTTTAATAAACTTTACTTATTGGCCAAACTTTGCACACTTGCACAAGTAAATGTTCCTGACATCAACAGATCTGTGCTTGCATACAGCATACATATTTCATTCAATGCAAATATATCTAAAGATCAGATTTCTTATTTCAGGCATTGCACAAACTGTTACATTGTTTATTTATTGTACAACTAAGTTCATAGAGGGAAAGGAGTCAAAATAAATGCATAGAAGGACTCTACCTCAAAATATAAATATCATTAACTCTATGTACATCCACTATTAGCATTCTGCTGTTTTCCATTTGTTGAGTCATGAATAAAATTTTAACTTTGTTCCTACAGTTGTGCATCTATATCAGTTTCAGCATGTAAGCAGAGTGGCCTCAACAATTTCATTGGAATATTTAAAGGCATATCAGGTGATAACTTGATCCAGGCTCCTGCCTTGCATCACAGAAACCTTCTGCTTTAATAGAAAACAGCAATGATTTAAATATTGTTAGCAAAAGCTAGTAAAAGCAACATTACAAAGTTAAACAGGCAGTGAAAATAAGCAAAATAAGTCTACCGTGTTGGTGTTAAAGTAAAAATGCAGGAAAAAACACGGACAAAATAGAAAATCCCCTACCTCTGCAGGGGAGGTATCCCATAAAGGACAGATTTATAACACAAGGCGTAGACGGAACATTTGTGCCCAAGTCCCAGACTGAAGAAGATAGTGATTTGTTTAACTCACTAGTTAGTCACCAAGTTATTATATGAAATGTAAGCAGCAGCAGATAATATTGCTCATGAGTTAGGCTATGACTAGTCTGGGTTGTCCCTAGGTGCCTAAAATGCCATGCCTGTCAATGAAGAGATTCAGAAAGACTCTATTAAGCAATTTATTATTTGTCTGTCTTTAAATTATCTGACAGGCTTGCTATCTGCAATTCTCTCTGTTGCAGCTTAAAGAATTTAAGCCTAAAGAGTTAATGTGTGGAACTAGGAGATCCAGACTGCTAGTCATTACAGTACAGTGATTAGGCTAACTAGATGAACTAAAGTTTTCTTGTAGCACAGGGTTCTTCTTCCACAGCCAACTTTATACTTTCACCTGGCTAGTTTCTTCCTCCACTCTTAGCATTGTGTCTCTCTTTTCCTAGCTAGCCATATGTACCATGCAGAAGGACACTTCTCTCTGCTATACTGTCATGCTATCACTGAAATGCTTCAATTTGCAGTTCTGGGTTGCTTCTTTATCACCATTTTAATTTTTGTCCTTTTAATGTAGGAGCTGCAATAGCATGAACTTTGGCACACAAAGCTTTCGTGTGGAAGCATAAGTCAATTAAATTTCATGATGAATTTTAGCACTAAGGAATAGGTCCCAGGAAGAATATCTTCTTATCCCTCTAACTTTTAATTGTATCAGCGAGAAATCCATTACACTTAATTTGTGCTTCCTGATTAAACAAAATGTTTAGAGAGAGATAAGCACCTCGAACATATCAATATGTTGAAGGCATCCCTGCCTGCAACTAACTAGTAAAAATAGCCTCACAAGGACTGTTGTTTCTTGTTACCCTACTCTGATTTGATTGGTAATAAGTTAAATTTTTTCCCAAGTCAGGTCTGTTTTGCCCACGATGGCAAAACACTCCCTGTCTTTATCTTAACCCACAAGCCTTTTGTTTTGTTTTCTCTCCCCTGTCCAGCTTAGGAGAGGAGTGATAAAGTGGTTTAGCTGGACATCTTTTGTCCAGACAGGGTCAACCCACCACAATGAATTATCCAAAAGATGTGAATGTATGTCTAAATGGAATAGAAAATAATACAGTGTGTTCTGCTGTCATTGATTTCACTGTGGTAATGTGTGTGTTTGTATGAATATATACAGATTGCAGGCAAAGTGAGTGTGAATGCTGAACCACCTAAGGCAATTACATATAAGCCATCTTTCTGAAGTCAAAAATAAAAGGAATAGACATATATCATTGGCTCTGTAACAGTTCAAACTCAAGGATATTCAATTACTGACAGCTGATGATTAGACTAGATATGTCCAGTAGAAAACAAAGGGTGAGAGAGGTTTTCATGGAAACAGAAATGCTCAGAAGCAATTTAATTTCTAATTATTTTTCCCGAATTATTATTTTTTGCTTGTCTTAAAAGAGGGTGCTATGTACTCTGAGCGGAATGAGACAATTACATCATTTATTATCCACTGAGAATGGGTCCCTCTTTTCGTAGGAAAAAAATTATAGAAAAGGTTACTTCCATTCACTCTGATGGAAGGAGGAGATCTGAAAAGATCATCTAGATGAATGCAAGACAACCATATAAGCTAAATAATATCAGGAAGAAGGCTAAGAACTTTAGTGCTTTGTGCTTCAATGAAAATCCAACAGCAAGATTTTAAAGCTCCCTATGCTATATCTCAAAGAGAGCAGTAAATATGGGCCATTTAAACCTTGACTGAAACAGCAGAAAAGGAGATTCAAAAGGATCTGACCTTAATAAACATACCAATTTTCAAAGACCTTTCTAAGTTGCCAGCTACATAACTGGTTCTAAAGATGAACTATATTTTAAGTACTTTTGAGTGTAAGACTAAACACAAACAATAGTTTGAGAGTTTTCATGCCCTCTCAGAGTTTGAGTAGTTTTAGCAATTGTCTGCCAGAGCAGTCACATTGTCATGTGTGATGTTTCTATCTCTTCTTAAACAAGAAGTGACCAGATACAGTATGGAAACACCACAGCAGTCTTTTTTCCATACTAATTCACTGGCATTCTGATACCACATGTAAATCTAATATCTAGTGCCTGAGACAAAAAGATTATATATTAGTGATTTGTAAAAGGAGCCTTTTATTCATGGATTATATGACAAATAGTTTCTCCTGGATTGCCTAACGGAATAAGTGCCAGCCCCAGACAATAGGAAATTATTAAGTTCTCTTGTTAATCTTGAGATTTCATTTTCTTATTTGAAACCCCCATGAACATGATAGGATTCAAAAAGAAAGCTGGAAGGAAGCCAGAATAGAAATATCACTTATAGCTTTCATGTTTGAAAACACTGACTGAGTAAATACCTTATGAGCCAGTCAGATAGAGAAACCTTTGAAGGTCTGGGCCCATAAGCTTCTCTCTACAGAGTACCCTGGGAGAACTGGTTCATCAGAGGGGTGATCCTAATGATACACAAGAAGAACAGGGATACTCTTCCAGGATGGTCTTTAAGGTCCCTTCCAACCCAAGCGATACTGTGATTATATGGTTCTGTGAAACTCAGACACAGTGGGACACCAGATTCAGGCAGACTCACTCCTACCTTATGTGCCTGAACTTCTGTGAGTATCTGAGCCTTAGTTGCAGATTAGATGAGCTAAGTAGTGTAACACAAGCTGATGGTGCTTGTGTTTCTGTGCAGCAATGTTACCATATCTTACTGATCAAAGGAAAGGCTACAGAAGTTAGGTAGTCAGCAATGCAGGTATTATATTACTGGTAAAACTGGTATGTTGGTTCTGCAAAATATCACAAGCATATTGCAACAGACCCATACATGAGATGAATACATGGTTATTGAGTCCTATTCAGGAAAAACAAAGGTACATCATAATACATTTATGCATCTTTAACCTTTCTTTTTACCTTGCAGTGAGGAACAATCTCTGCCATTGGCATTTATCCGCAAACATGAGTTTCTAAGAAATATTTTAAGACTTTTGTTAATTAATAAAGCTGATTTTCTTATATGTTCTTTGTTCCTTGCATACTTTGCTTTGATGTTTAGGTGTTCTGTCTTTTGGAAAATATATGTATGTACTGTGGTCAAAAATAAATTCTGTAAAAATTATATTTGCTCTAAATTAAAATCTCAGAACACCTTAATAGACACTCAAGGCTCTACTCTAGTCTCCCCCACAAAACTTGTAACTTGTCACTTGACAATCTCTGTCTCAATGATTCTGCTCTCTTGTAGAGCTACTGGGTTCTGAGGGACCAATGCTGACTGCTTTGGAAGAGAAAATTAAAGTTATTCCCTTAATTTGCTCTGATAAAACAAGATTATTTGTTTTTCTTTGAAGTTGTCAACAAAGTATTTGCAACTGTATGTGTCTGTAGTTGTGACTTCCAAAAATGTTGCTTTACTGCAATTGCTTGTCAGCCAGTGAGTTTTACTGAGGCAACAATAGCAGCAGACTGAGACCATCAACAAATGTTTCTTCTAGTGCATATTTCTTTCAAAATTCCCAGTACACACATAACAACACCCTTCTAAAGAATTCTTACACATTTATTCCTGCAATATTTATATCTTTGTGTGATATCACTCACTTGCATTTCTATTGCTAGCCAAATAAAAGAGCACCATTGTGCTTTAATCATGATGCCAGTTTTCTGTTTGAAATGAACATCTGTGAACTTAACACATCAAGGAAAATAACAATACAAAATTTCTATCAAGCTCTGTACTTTCTCCTGATGCATGAACAATTTCAAAAATCTCCCTTGCTAGTTGGATGGCACTATTAAAGCCATGGAACCCACGCTCAGCAAAGGAAATGCTTTGAAGGAATGCCTTGTCTTGCAGAATCCTGTTATTGATTTTGCCAAGTATACTCAGATCAAAAGTTTGCATTTTCTATGAAATATACACTCCAGCAAGACTTAAAGTTGTATTAAAATTAAAACAAAATCTGTTATTGAAGAGGCACTCAGAGCTATTGATGCAAACATTTTATTAAAAATGAAAAGAGCACCAGAGCTCTGATATCCAACAAACATATATTGTAATTGATGCAAGTCTCTTAATGGTTTAAATTTTTAAATTAAAATAAAAAATAGTGGAAGAGAGTTTAAGTAACATCAAAAACAGTAACAGGATTTGGGAAGATGCAGAAAAATACGCTAAGAATGACTACTGTACTGAAGGCCCTATTCGGTTACTCTCCTGATAATAACAGTAATAATAACAGCAACCTCCTGTCCCTACATTGCTAACAAATGAACACTTCTAGTCAGTTTTGACCTTACACAGGGAAAAGAAACAATGATTTCATTAAATGCATGGTTTTTTTCACTATTGCTCTGTCTTCCAGGTGAAAGTTGGTGGTGTTATAAGGTTGCATCTCGATTCAAACAAACAAATATATTGCTTTAGGTTCAAGTATAATAAGACTACCATAATCAAATGTAAGGTGACTCTGGATCCCTTTCCCCCCATGGCGTGGGGCAGCCCAGTTCTAGTTCCATTTCCATCAGAGGAACCATTCCGACGTCTTGAGGGATAGGGAAAGGGAACTCCAGCACCAGGGGTTTCTTCAGGCCCCGAGCCTGGAGGGGAGAGGTGCTCCTCCCTCCCCCCACGCACGTGGCCCCATGGCAGGCACAGACACAGCACACCGGCGTGGAGAGGAGGCAAGAGAGAGTTTATTGTTGGTGATGTTACATTTATAGGGTTTAGGAGGATTCACAGAGTAACCAATTAGAAGTCTCAAGGGGCTTACAGGAACACCCAATCACAGGAAGGGGTTAACAAAGACCATTGAGAACACCTTAGGACATCTTCCCAGGACATTCCTGCATGGGAGATAACAGTTGCTGTGGGGGGTGTTGGGAAGAAGAAACATGTGTTTGCAAAGAGCCATTTTGAAACATGTTTAAACAACAGTTTTCTCATATAATGCAGATTTACTGCCACAGGTGACAGTCTCCTATGACTGTACACTGATGAAATAGCAGAAGAAATAAAAAATCAAGATAGATTGCTTATTCACACATATACATAGTTTTATGGGGTTTCTGTGGCCAGGTTTTGGTAGCGGGGAGGCTACAGGAGTGGATTCTATAAGAAGCTGTCAGAAGCTTCCCCCATGTCAGGCAGAGCCAATGCCAGCCAGCTCCAGGATGGACCTGTCACTGGCCAAGACTGAGTCAATCAGGAATGATAGTAACACCTCTGTGATAGCACATTTAAAAGGAGAAAAAAAAAGGTTTGGGGCAGATGAAAATTGGAACCAGAGACGAGCAGAGTGAGAACATGTGAATGGCTCTGCAGGCACCAAGGTCAGTGGAGAAGGAGGTGCAGTGCTCCAGGCACTGCAGCTGAGGTCTCTCTGCAGCCCGTGGTGAAAACCACGGTGAGGCAGGCTATCCTCCTGCTGTCCATGAAGGACCACAGGGGTGCAGAGATCCATCTGCAGCCCATGGAGGGGACCCACACTGGAGCAATCTCTGCCTGAAGGACTGCACCCCCCTGGAAGAGTGACCAACATTGCAGCAGTTCATGAAGAACTATTGCCTGTGGGAAGGACTCATGTTGGAGAAATTTGTGAAGGACTGTTTCCCGTGGGAGGGACCCCACGGGAGCAGAGGAAGGACTACTCTCCCTGAGGAGTGGCAGAAACAACAACTGACCGTAACCTCCATTCCCTGTCTCCTTGCACCGCTGGGGGGAAGGAGGTAGAACTTGGGAAGGAGGGACGGGTGGGGAGTAAATGTTTTTAAGATTTATTTTGCTTCTCATTATTCTGGTCTGATTCTGTTAGTAATAAATTCAATTAATATCTTCAATTCTAGTCTGTTTTGCCCGTGACAGTGATTGGTAAGTGATCTCTCCTGATTCTTATCTCAATTCATGAATCCTATGTCATATTTTGTCTCCTCTGTCCAGTTACAGAGAAGAGTGAGAGAGTGGCTTTGGTATCTAGTCAGGGTTAACCCACTACAACAGTTATATCCATTTTGTGTTGTCAGCTGAAATTTTTGGTCCTACAAATTTCACTCTAAAATTATTACATTATTTAATAAAAGAATATTTTCCCTCTACTCAGCACTGGTGAGGTCACACGTGGAGAACTGTGCATGCAGTTCTGACTCCCCAGTACAAGAGAAACATTGTCTTACTGGACTTAGTCCAGTGAAAGGCCAGACGATTAAGGGACTGGAGCATCTCACCTGTGAGGAAAGGCTGAGAGAGCTGGAACTATTCAGTCTGGAGCAGGGAAAACTCCTGGGAATCTCATCAATATACATAAACACCTGGAGGGAAGGAGCATAAAGGACAGGCTCTTTTCAGTGATACCCAGTGACAGGGCCAAAAGCAACAAGCACAAACAGAAACCCAATAGGTTCCCTTGGAACATCAGGAAACGCTCTTTTCACTGTGAAGATGACTGAGTACTGGTATAGGTTGATCAGAGAGGTTATGGAGTTTCCATCCTTGGAGGTATTCAAAAGCTGTCTGAGTATGGTCATGGAGATGACCATGTGTCATGGGGACTCCATGTGTCCCTACTTGAGCAGGGCAGTTGGACTTGGGTATCTCTAGAGGTCCTTTCCAATCTCAACCATTTTATGATTCTGTGATTTTGCAAAGAAAACCAGGAAAATATGTAAGAGTATTTGTTCTTGTTAACCTGTATACTTTTTGTCTAGTTCTTTATGGTAGCGGTTTGGTCAGGTAATAATATTCCCTTTCTTAGTTCCAGTTCTCTGGAATCTCTGCTCAGATCACCTGTAACTCTGGTAATAATACTGGTTTGATGGTCCCTCAGACATGATCACTCATCATGGGCAATGACATGAGCTACATCTGAGCCTTTAGAAACCATGGATATGTTTCTCTGCTGGTTGCCTTTGTATCACTAGATCAATGTCCAATACTGTAATAAAAATGCTGGTATTTCCATTTCACATAATATTAAAAAAAAAGGAAAAAATATTTTTTATATTGATTACTCACAACCTTTTCTGCCAAGAGTTCAAATATCTTTTCTAAAGTTGATATTCCCTAGAATTACAGTGGTAAGGGATTGATTCTCTTATTAATTAAAAGACAGAATGTTTCCAAGTAGCTTTCTCTTGCTCAGCTTTTCTTTTATTATTTATGTTGCAGCTGCTCTCTGCCAATTTTCTTCCCTGACTGAATCTGTCCACAGCCTATATACTTTTGTCTAGTACAAGCAATTTAATCCCTAATGTCCATGTCCCACAGAAAAACGTAGAAGTGATGCATTGTTTTTCTGTCTTGCTTTACAGTAGTAGCAAAATTTATAAGCCACCATTTATCATTGGCAATTGTTTTTTTGCATTTTATATCTATATTAGAAGCTAAAAACTGTTGCAAGCAAAAAACCCCATTGCAAGCAAAACCCCCCAAATGGATATTTTATTTTCTCAGTCTTACCGTTGTGGTGTCATGTATCAAAAGGGTTGGCAAAATTTGCTTGATTGGGAACCTGTTATTGAAGGCCAAAAGTCAATGAACACATAATCAGGAACGTGTACTGGACATAAATGTTAGAAACAAACCAGAGTCCAAGAAATTAAAAAAGCCTTCAGGTTATCCTTTATAAAGCTTTGCCTGCTCTAGATAGAAGATACAAGTAGATGTTTTTCCTTCATATTTTGACTTTAATAATCATGACTGCCATTCATAAGTCAGGAATGAGGTAGAAATCTACAGCAGGGAACATTTCCACATTTTGGTCAGTAGTTTGCAGAAAGTGCATACAGAAATACACAGTCCTTATAGCTTTGTTATGAATGCATACTTCATAACATCACCCAGTCACCCTAAAGCACTTCAAGCAAAGCTTCAACATCTGTCTTGCTTTTTACACACTAAGCATCTGCAGATCTGAATTAAAAGAAAATTACTTTATTATTTTTCTCTCTTTGTATAGCAGAATCATGCCTCAGACACCACGTTGTAACATGGTACCCTCTAGACATCAACAGTTGTAAAACGAGCTTGAACATCCCAGCTAAACTAAGACACACCTGTGCTTAGGAAACATAACAGACAGTATAAGGAGTTATTACATTATTAGTGGATGATATGTGTTATACTTAGTTTAACTTGTATACAAAATCTAAGGGAATTGAGAGATGCAATGGGGTAATCAGTCTTGTTCTCTGAAGGCTACTCTAACCTCAGTCTGATACTAATGTAACAAAACCAGAATGTTTCCTCTTGTCAGCAGTTCATAATAAAAAAAATCACAGCAATTCACAGGATTCATGAAAATAAATAATTTTAAATTACAACATTGCCATTTATTTGGCACGTCATCACTGCTGATGAATTTAAATGTCTTTTTCAAGTGAAATACATCAATAATAATAATAACAATAATTGGTAACCAAGGAAAAAATTCTTTCCATACATCTCTAGAGATATGCCTCATGAATGACTTTATGAAGCCTAACTTCAGCATTGATACTTCTACCCACTATCCTTGAGTAGATACTTAAACTAGATTCTTCACATAGTTTTCAAAAAGTAACATGTCAGATATGAAATTGCAGATGTTGCACAACCTATTCATTCTGCGAATGAAGTATGGAGATATAGTCTAGATCTCTCATGCTATTCCTTCATCATAGTATATGGCAAACATACAGTTGCATTGTGTAGCTTTAGTTCATAGCAGAGATGGATGAAAGGCACCTTTGGTGCTGGGATACCAAGAGCAGGTAGGTAGCCTGTTCTGTTTTGTCTGACTGAGACAACACAATAGATCAGAATGTAAAATCTAATACAGTCTGGATTATTTTTTATGTAAAGAAGGAATGATATGTAACAGATTCTTCTTCTTTGATCCATGAACCATAGTTAGAGTGTCACCTTCCTCCACTTCCTTCCCACTCTACACTGCTCTGGTGCAGTCCCACTTCAAGCACTGTGTGCAGTTTTTGGTTCTTCAGTATAAGGAAAAAATCAAACTACTTGAGTGTGTCCAGAGGAAGGCAACAGAGATGGTGAAAGGTGTCAAGGGCAAGACTTACAAGGAGTGACTGACATCATTTGGCTCATTCAACCTGGAGAAGAAAAGGCTGAGGGTCAACCTAATTGCAGCCTGTAATTTTCCCAAGGTGGGCAAGTGAAGGGAAGGAGTGCTGATCTCCTCTCTATGGTGACCAGAGACAGGACAAGAGGAAATGGAATTAATTGCATTAGGGGAAGTTCAGCCTGGCCATTAGGAAAAGGCTCTTCACTGAAAGGGTGGTCAGTCAGTGCAACAGGATCCCCAGGAAAGTTGTCATGGCACCAAGCTTGTTGGAGTTCTAGTGTCTGGATCACACTCTTAGTCATAGCATTTAGTTTTAGGTGAGAAATGGGGAGTTGGACTTGATGATACTTGTGGGTCCATTCTAATTAGAGATATTCTGTGATTATAGATCTTTCTAGATCTATATTTCAAGCATTAAAACCTTTCTGCAACGCTGGAGACAGGTTTGGGAAAGGCAACACTATGATGCATCTTGTTTTCTGTTTAATGTTCATAAAATTAACTAATGTTTCAGGCTGAACTCCAATGAATGCAATCTGACCACTGGGTTCCATTTACACTGGTGGAACACTCCCCTGAGCCTAATGTCTCCTTGGTTCTGTAGACATTGTCCTAAGACAGGGCTATAGGAGTGAATTAAGCACAAGTCATGCTTTTTAAAGTACAGGGCTCTGTCAGCTTCTCCAGATAGGGAATAAACTGCAGTTTCTCTTCCATCTCTTTTAGTATTTAATGAACATCACACTGATAGTTATAAACTTCTAGATAAATGTCAGATGCTTTCGTGGTTTTTTTCCATAGGTGACTGTAGAAACTGTTTAGACAAAATAATATTATCAATTTTCCAGCCCTAGCTAACGAATTTAATTAATTCTTTGGCATGAAAATTTATTAAGCACTGATTCAGAACTGAAGGTAGAGAATACCAGAACTTACCTGCACTTTTAACTTTAATGTCAATGCCTGTCTGTAAATCAGCTCCTCTTAAAACTGTGTGGATATTTATTGATTTTGGTTTGGTTGCTTTCAACTCTTTCTTTTGCAGCAGTAGATAATCTATGTCAAATTTATCCTTAATAGAAAATAAATATTCCTAAGTCTGTGCAGATAATACGAAGGATTCCTTCAAACTGACCTTCAGTTTGTGATGGATGTGGTTCATGGTTAAACCTTTTATTTAGCATCTTTCGTGATGCTTCACAGATACAGCTAGATTTCCTATGACTTGTTAGTAAGTGGGATTAGGAAACAGATTGGTTTTGGTGAATGCAAGTAATTCAGAGATTTTAGTCTTTTAGAACATTTGGAATCTGGATCATCCCTCTCATAGTATTCTTTGCCTCCTTTTTTCTTCTTAATGCAAACAACTTTTACAAATGCTAACAACTTTTAATGATGATGGACCTCAGCAAGAATAATCTGTTTTTCTAATGTGGTGGAGGACCTGTCGTTTGTTTTCTTCATTGAAGCATTTCACATTTGTGCATCATCACACAGCACATTACATTTGATCAGCACTTTGCCAAATCCTTGTCCTTTCAAGTACTTGTTTTCTTATGACAGATGATGCTTTCTGCCTCATTTGTGATTGATCTGATTGGACTCTCTCACTGAGTTTCTAAAAGTTTTTCTTTTGTGCAGTGTCATTGCTTTTTTTGTATCTTTGAGATAAAACCATCCAACAGCTTCTATTACAGACATTCTATAACATTTCCAGTGTTACTGGATCTATAGCATCTCACCTGTAGTCACCAACAGTCTTCACTGTTTAATCTGTTAGATGTGGTATTTTTACTTTAAGCCTGAAATAAAAAATGAAGATATTGCAAAGCAGACCAAGAAAAAGAAAAAAAATCCATCAGCATGTCAATAGGAGAAGTGGTAGCGGATATGCAAATGAAAATGATACTGTGGGATCCAACTTTCATTTTGGAGAACATCTTTTTAAAACTACTTATGTAGAAAGGTCATTGCAGGAAACATATAGTAGACATATAAACTATCATACAAATTTTGCTACCTCTGATGGTACCGTTTATTTCTTCAGCTTGTAGACTAAATTACTTTGTTGACCTTTTTAATGGAGAAAAGTTGAAAGAGAGAATAGATGGTGAAATAGGGAAGAATGTGCATATCAGCTAAATTTATACCCTATTTAAAATATATCATAATTCACTGTTACTGGGCCATAAATTCTACACCAAAAATGGGAAGAAATAAACAGTTTTTTCTACTATTTCTCATCCAAGAAATAATTTTCATTTTAAAATCCAACAGATAAAATTTACAGGTATATTAGGAACACAGACACAGAGTTTATACAGATAGTTATTTCTATTAATTTCCATTTTGTACTACTCCAGTTACGATGAATTTTTGAAATTTAGGAGGCAAAAATTATGTAGAAATCAAAGTCTGAAGACATAGTCAAATCAAATTTTTAATCAGGAAATAAACATACACAACCAAATTCTTTGAACCATGCAATCTTAATGGTCAAAAAAGACCAAGCCTTAACCTCTCCCTGTGGCATTTGGAGTAATTCTTTAGGCAGAATAAACATCAATATAATCCAGTATACAATAATATTTGATCAGGTTTCTTTGTCCTCTAGACATACTGCTCTCCACCAAAAGGTCAAGGTTTTAAACAACCCCTCAGAATTTGAAAATCTGTCAATAAGGTGTTGGTCCTGTCCTCAGGATTTACTTCATTCTTGACTATGTACCAGTATCCAGAATTACATACAAATAGATGCAAACATGAATTTGTGTGAAAGAGCTTTGGTGAGGCCAGAATTGGTAACAGACCCAAGACAGTGAAGCCTGGCTGGTTACAATGCAGCAGTTTCCATTTTTCTACAGAAAACTGAGTGATTGTATTTGACAATTTAGGACAATTTACCCTTCTGCCATTGAACATGTGACTGAGAATAGATAATTATTGGAAAAGTTCACAGAAAATTAATTTCAGACTTTAACTTCACATTTATCCTGAGGCTGATATTTAATAGAAAGAAGTAAGGAAGACTATAATTAATGCAATGTGGTGGGAAGCCCAATCTCATTTTCGTGAAAGATGGAATTGGAAAATGTAAGAGATGTAACAAAAAATAGAAAGACCTCCTCAGAAAACATGGCTTCTTTAACCTCAAAGCAAAGTCTGAGAGTAGGACAAATCCATACACAATTTGTTGCTTTGTTTACATATATCAGGAGGGTATCACACCTGTAGGAGAAATTGTTATCTAAGCTGAGGCAATATTGATGCAAGAACAAGGTATATATAAACCGTACACATAGACTGAAAATAAAAAAATATATATTCCTAGCCACTAAAATGGTGAGATTCTGGAATTGTCTTCAAGTAGAAAAAATATGATTAGCTATCCTACATTTATTGTGATAAACAGGTAGATAGGTATATTGTGCTTGATCTCATTTGCAGCATTGGTCAGTGTTTTATCAAACTGCAACAAAATTACATTTGGTAACATTATTCCCAGAAAAAAAAAAAAAAAAAAAGTGTTTTGACTTGCCTAAATAGGACTGGTTGAAAAATTAAATGTTCTCCCTGGTTATTCCAGGCATGTTACGTATTAGATTGTTTTTACTGCAAAACCAGAACAGTCAGAAATAATGAAGGTCTCAGTCTCATGGAATTTATTTATGGTTTCTGGTATACATGGACAAGCAAATGTCAAAGAATCCTCTTGATCTAAACTCCTAAGAATACTGGAATGAGAAAAATCAGCAATATTATAAATGTTTTGCCCTTTGCAACTGGAGTGTAAGCTGAAGCTGTGCCTCTTGAATTTCCAATGCAGCACAAAAGAGAGCTGCAGAAGAAAAACAGATTGCAACATAGGAATTATTACAATTTAGTAGTTCTGTGGCAGATATTGTGTTTATCCACTTACGAACAAGAAATACTTAGAGTCAACAATTTTTAAAGATACATCATTTTGCCTTTTTATGCCAGGGACAAGGTAGTGAAGAGTTCATCACTCTAAGGAAAGAGTTTCCAGCTCTCTCTCTAAGGCTGGTTACTACCCTTAATATAGAGATATCTCAATCACACCTTCTACAGGAGCTTATGTAAGAGCATAATGGCAGTACTCTCTCTGAATTATTTTTATGCCTGTGGGGAGACAAACTGTGCTGCTGGAACAATAAAATGTCACTAACTGTCTAGAAAGTTCACATTCCTACTGGCCTCTTAACTATAAATTGCAGCAACATCCAAATTGGACTTCATCGCATTGTGCTGCTGAAAATTTTCCCCAATATGAGCCTCAGAAATAGGTAATAGTTACATGGATTGTCAAGGCAAGGCAAATCTTTCCCTTTTCCAAGTTTTTGCTCCTGTTCTTTTTCTTTTCAGTGCATTAACTACTGAATTTCAAGGTGCATTTCCTCCTCCTGAATGTGTGAAAGAGGGCTGCTCTGCCTGGGCAGGACAGCTGGCAGCAATCTCCTAGAATGCAAGTATTTACCAAAGCTAATATCCAGAAAGTGGTCTATTGCATTTAGTATAATAAAAAGATTTTTTTTATTCTCCATCCTGTGTGATGGGAGTATGTTAAGCACTGATGTACTGATATCAAGTAGAACATAGAATCATAGATTTATTTAGGCTGGAAAAGATCATTAAGTCCAACCATTAATCTAGCACTGACAAGTCTACCACTAAACTGTGGCACTTGAGCATTCTTTAAATACTTCTGGGGATAAATTCCCTGGGCAGCTTGTTCTAATGCTTGACAACCCTTTTAGTGAGGAAGTTTTTCCTAATATCCAATCTCCAATCTAAACTGCTCCTGGTGCAATATGAGGCTGTTTTCCTAGAAGAATACCCATTTTTGGCAAACATAATCTTTAGAATGATTAAGGGGGTTTTGTGTGTGCTCTTTGCAGATCAAATGCACTGGAGTATCTGTAAATCATTGCTTTTGGGGAACTGGTTTTCTTGAGGCAAGTATGTTGATCTTTGGTTATCCTATTTAATAATCCATAGCAACATAGATCACAGTGTTCTTGTTCAAAATAAACACCTAAACATGTCCATTCTTTTATCTAGTGCACAAAATGGCATCCCTGAAATTACTTGGATAAAACAAAACACCCACTGTGTACTAAAATGAATTCACACATGCAATTGACATAGAACATAAAAATACAGCTACCAATGAGAAAAACTTTTTTGCAGGCCAGCTACTTCATCTTTGACAATTCAGTCCTGATACTCAGAGGAAACCTAAAAATACTTCCAAAGACAAAACTGGGAACTAAAACTCATAACTCTACCAGGTACTTAAAGTCATAGATTCAATATAGGCCCAAAGAAGTATTGTTTTGTCAATGCATTAAATACAATTTCTTCCTTATCTTCTGATCCTGAAGCAATTCCTCAATATTTTTCAAGATTTGGGTGATATTTCTTGTTCTTTTCCAAGACTGGGACTTAATCATCCTGTCACATATTGTCACAAACTGCAATGTGCTGCTCCACTTTTGCTTATCAGAACTTGGTCATATAAATTAGCATAGGAGAAGCTTAGCAGAAGTTTAGTAGAAACCACTTCTTCTTGTCCCATGTACAATATAAAAACTTTTGGCTTCTGCTTCCAATCTGGAGGAAAGACTTGGTTTTTTTACAAGATCTGTCAGCTGGTCTAAAAAAGATATTTTTACTTTAACACAAACTAGTCTCATTCATACGTTTGGATAATTGTGGCTGCAGCAGCTTGCTTCTTTATTGCCTATTATTAAATCATAACAACATTCCTATAGAATAAATAGGCTCATGACCCAATACAGCCATTCATTATCCCGATAATTAGATTGCTAATGAATACATAGCAATCTTCTCATTCTCAGAACATTCTAATCTTTTCATGTTTTTATTTTCTTCTGGCTTGTGAAAACACCTATCAACTTCTTATCACGAAATACCTGTAACAAGAATTCAAGCCCATAAGCCTAGTCATGGCAGTGTCTTCCAGGAGCTCTGAGCTTTGCTGGTGCCTGATTACATGCTGCACCTTTTAAACTTGTTTAGAAATCCAATCTTTAATGGAGTACTGAAAAATACAGGACAGTACTCTGCCAGTATGCCTGCCAGCTTATCATTGACATGAATATACCTAAAAGCAGTTAGTACCCTTTTTTCACTTTAAACATGCAAAAATATGTTACTATATTTTTCTCCTTGAATGTTACTCTGATTCCCAGATTGCTTAATTTATCATTAGTTCCCATTTTCTCGAAAAATCCTTATGGGGAGAGATCAAAATAATAAATTACTCACTGGTTCAGAAATCTTTGAACAGAGAGGTCATTACAGAATTAGAGATTTGGGCCATGAGCTTTTAAAAGGATCTTTTGGTACAAGCACCTCTACAAAGACCTGTACTGAAGGACAGCTCCCCTAGGACAAGACTGCTCAGAAATTAAACGGTTTTTACAGTGGCTGCCAGCTAAATGAAAAGATGCTGATTGATAAACATCTGCCAAGAAAAACTTGTACGATAGAAATACAGCTTTATGAACCTCCAAAAACATTAAGCCAGTGAATGCAAAGCATGTCTGTGTTTTACAGTCAGAGAGGGCATTTTTCAAAGGGAATATTAGTGCTTTGCACCACTGGTACTGTCAGCCAAGATGATTAGCACTTTGATGTGTTATGACTACACACTTAATCAAGGGGATTTTTATGCAGTAAGTGTGCTGAAAGTTGGTCCTTTCTGTATGCATGTAGAATGGAAAGTCCTTCTTTTAAATCTCTTGTATATTAGGGCTTTACCTAATGATGGTAACTGTTACATAACTCACTGAAGTGTGAAATACAAAGAATACATGTCAAGACATAGGGTAAGGATAACGCAAACTTTCTTGTCATAAGTGAGAAGAGATGCTGAAGCTGGGAAGGCAGCCTCATCTACTCCCTGTATAACAATGAGTGCAACTAAGAAAAGGTGATGGGTGATAGTAGTAGGCAACTCTACAGTTGGCAACAGGAGGTACAAAGGCACCCATTTGCTGACCTGGCAGGTTCCCTAGAGATGTGTGCTGCTTACTGGGGGCTCATATCAAAGTTGTCACTGAGAAACTGAGGTCTCATACAGTCCACTGACTATTACTTGCTGCTGTTGTTTCCCGTGGGCACCAGGGATACTGCCAAGATCAGTCCGACAAGTATCAAGGACTACTTGACCCCTGAGAGCAGCAGTAAGGGACTCTGGAGCACAGGTAGTTTTTCAATCAATCCTCCAGGTCAGAGGTAAGGTGTTTGAGACTTGAATCTGGAAAATTAACAAATGATTACAGAACTGGTGTCACAACCCAGGGTTCAACTGCTAAGATCATGGTGACCCATTCTAAGTAACCTTGTCTATGGGGGGCTGATGGGGTTCACCCATCAGAGAATGTAAATTGTATGTTCAGTCACAGACTTGTCAAGTTGGTGAAGGGGGCCTTAAACTAAAGTTGCCAGGGGAATAGAACCTCAGTCCATCCCATTCACAACAGTTTGATGCCAAGTCCAGCAACTGATGCCTAGAGCCTGGAGAGAGATCAGAGGTCATCAGAACACCTGAAGAGCAGCACAGGTATTCACAGAATCTTCTTTGTTGGCAGGGATCCACAAGGGTCATTGAATCCAACTCAAAAGAATGGCCCATAATGGGGATACAAACACACAAACATAGGATTATTAGCACCATGCTCTAACCAACTGAGCTAATCTCAGGGTCATTCCAACCATTGCAGCTTCATTGGGGGCCCAATTTAAATGCCTCTATGCAAACACACACAATATGGGGAATAAACAATGGGAGGTAGAGACGTGCATGCCTGAAAGCCTTTGATCTGATTGGCCTCAGGGAGATGTGGTGGGATGGCTCCTATGACTGGAGTGTTAAAACAGAATGATACAGGCTCCTTAGGAAGGACAGGAGGGGAGACAAGGAGGCGATGTTGCCCTTTATGTCATTGACCAGCTTGAGTGCATGGAGCTTCACCCGGGGATGGATGAAGAGCTGACAGAGAGCTATTGGTCAGTATTAAAGGTAGGGCGGGAACAGGGAAATCTGCTACAAGCTGTCTGACCAGAAAGACTGAGTGTACGAGGCCCTCTACAGGAGCAGCCTCACATTCACAAGCCCTGATCCTCATGGGGAACTTCAACAACCCCAATATCTGTTGGAGGGACAACACAGCAAGGCATAAGCAGGATTTTTGAGTCCCCTGGTAGCTTTTTGTCTGAAAATAATTAGTCATGAGCAGCCTTATTCTCCAAGTCAGAAGCCATTTAAAGATCCTTCTTGCTGCTGACAAAGAGGTTTGATTATTCCCTCCCAGAAGAGACTATTTTCCAGTGAGATGGCATTTAGTGTCACCATTCCTCCAAACAGCCCTTTCACTGGGAAGGAAAGCACATGACTCCAATTCCTGAGAACTCTCTAATTCAACTTCAGTAACAGACTTGACAACAGTTGGCAGCTCATCCCACGTAAAGATTGATTGTTGCCCTCAGTTTGTAAGTTTACTTAGGGATAATGACTGTTAGGAAAAGAGTAAGTTAATTCAATCTACCAAGATAATTAAAAATTCAATAATAATAATAATTATTATTATTTTACTAAATATTTAGCTATAATTACAACCCCCTGAAATTGCAATGGAAAGATTTTTTTATTATATGTTGTTTCCCCGATATTAGCTCTATTCAGTTGTTAGTTCAGTATGGGGTGTTTTTTGAACTTTTTTAAACAAGGACAATGAATGCCAGATAGATTCCTCTGCTCACTAAGCCCTTTCCAATGGAGAATGCTTTTGAAAGAAGTGATTAGAGGTTCTTCTCTCAGCTTGTCAGAGTAGGGGAAGTCATTTTAGCAGATTCTCTCCAATATTACTTTTTGGATATGAACTTTCTGTAAAGAATAAGTTCTGCTGTAAGTTCATTAAAAATTAGGTAGTTCAAAGGGTCTGGAAACATAGCCAATGCAACAGTGTGAGTGGGCTATGAAGAAAAGGTCTTTGAAAGCAGAATTCTTTAAAAGCAGGCTAGTCTCTAAGGGACCTAGGAGATTTAACTTCTGTGCAAAGCTGTCAGCAAGAAGGTATTGAGGCATTAAGGGAAAAAAAAACCTAACAAAAAAAACCCAAACAAACCCCATCTAAATCTTCAGATTTCAGATCAGGCTAAGTCTGCAGTCCTTAACTCAGAGACATTATCAGAAATCTTCTTAACATTTTGAAGGAACATTCTCATTCTTCTCTGTGTCCATTGTAAACACTCCACTTTAAAAACAAGGTGGTATTTCGGGAAGGTGAGATGGGACATATAACATAAACTACTGTTTGACTTTGACCCTGGTGCAGGGCTGTGCTGAGCATATCTGTAAACAGGGTGGCCTGAATGTGAAGCACACCCTTCTGAGGGACAGCAGCTCTGTCTCTGACATCTTATGGAGAAAACACAAGGCGGTGAACATCAATTGACAGTTCTGAAGTATGGCTTGTTGATGTATTTTCCAACGAGTTTTGAGGGAATTTCTGCCTAAGAGTTAGGATCTATCAAATAAAATTCAGCAAATTTTATAATCGTACTCTTGTGTGAAAGTCTGAGTCAACTACACCTGGGCACTAGAACACACAGATGTTCTCACAAGAACTAATAAAGTAGGTGGCATATAGGCTTTGATACTGTATACTCCTGAATGTTGAGGAAGAGTAGATTGTAACTTTATAGCATGCCTGTAGCAAAAATACCACTGCACATCGGCATTGTTCTGGAAAGCCAGATAACAGATTATTGATAATTAATTGTAAATCTGATTCTATTTTGAGGAGGTGATGGAGGAAGTAAGCATATTCAGCTCCTGCAATGCAGCAGCCTCATTAGTTTCCTTCAAAGTCACTGCAGCCATGAAGAAAAGCAGAGCTCTTTGTGCCACTTCCGTCCCACCTATTGACAGGTGATATGTGTAAAACTGTTCCCAAAATTATGGCTTCAAAGGACATGTTTGAACAAGACCAAGCAGTGAAGGTGTAAAGGAAATAGGGACTCTTCTCTTGGTCTAGGCTGTGTGATGTGCAGTGACAATCCTCTCCTTCCCTGCTAAATATCTGAAAAACCTCTTCTGACTATATCTGTGCTGAGTTTGCTTCATAGCTTTTATCTGTGGTATTTCTACTTCTTTGGGTCAAACATCAGAAGTAATTAATACTTTTGTTTTTTCATTTTTGTTCAAATGTTGCAAACCCCTTACCAAGAAAGGACAATAATATGTGAGTATTTTGTTTTAAAGAATTTGTAAAGTTCTAGAAAGTTTTTTTATTGTTCCCCTTATTATTTAAAGATATGTAATTTGAATATTTTCAAGCACTTACATTTAAATACTGTTTGTCATGCTGGCTTGACACAGGTGTGTCAGGGGCTTATTTCCAGTAAGAGCGTCTAGATATTATTGACCAGGATATCTGCTCAATAACTTGGGCAAACATGATCAGAAAATTGACTCTAAGTACTCCAGGAGCACTTAAAATTATTTAAATTACTTAAAATTCTTCATCTTGTTTATCAAGAAGTACAAAGGAGGAAGAAAATCTATGACTAAAGTTACAAATGCAGGTCTGTTTTTCTCTAATTTTATGTTCCAGCTGCTATTGATGGTACGTTATTCATATTTCTCAGTAATAGAGAGTGATGCTCAACCAGCACCTTTTTGAAAAGGCCAAATTCTCTCTTAAGCTGCTAATAATTTTGAATTGGGCTTTGTAATGGAATAGTTTTCATGTAAACTCTGCCCTTTATGCTCTTTCTCTGATCACTTGGAGAAACATAAGTTTTCATACACCATGGATTCATGACTTCATAATAATTTTCTTGCTGGTCTTCATGTCTTTTTGTATGTGTGTGTTTTTGGTTTTGCTTTTCCTGTGGATTTGAATGTTTCCCAGTATTTCTAAATAATTCCCTATAACAGTAATTTTTCTCAAAGCATTCAATAAACTAATGATTCCCTGCTCATTTCCCCCCAGCTTTTAATCAGCAAATTAATGTTGTATGAAACTATGATAAATTATATATATCTACAAATCTGCCTGCGTACAAAATATATAAAGACCTCAGTGTTGATATAGGATGAAAAATACTTTAAAATCATGCCGTAAGTAATTTCTATTTGCACACTGTATTAGTCCCATATGGGTCGTGCTTGCAAACCAGCAAAGTGCAGTGTGTGTCTAAATTCTGATTTTCTAAAAGAAAAGCAACTCAAAAGCAAAGCAACTCGAACAGTCAATGAACTTTTAAAATAACAACTAAATTGCATCCAGCTCTGGGGCCCCCAATGCAGGAAAGTTGTGGACCTGCTGGACTGAGTCCAGAGGAGGGCCGTAACAATGAGCAGAGCACTGGAGCACCCCTCCTATGAAGACAGGCTTAGAGCGTGGGAGCTGTTCAGCCTGGAGAAGAGAAGGTGCCAGCAAGACCTTATGATAGCCTTCCATTACCCAAAGGGGTTTTACAAGAAAGCTGGAGAGGGACTATTTATAAGGGCATGTAGTGTAGTGTAGTGGTAGGTCATGCCCTTCAAACAGAACTGGCTTCAAACTGAAAAACAGTAGGTGTGGATTAGCAATTATTTACTGTGAGAGTGGTGAAGCACTGGAAGAGGTTGTCCAGAGAAGCTGTCATGCCCCACCCCTTGAAGTGTTCAAGGCCAGGTTGGATGGGACCTTGTGTAACCTGATCCAGTGCAAGGCCCATGGCAGGGTGACTGGAAATAGATGATCTTTAAGGTCCCTTCCAACTCAAGCCATTCTATGATTCTATAATTCTATGAAATGTGGACTTGGAAACAATATTCTTAGCTCTACAAACAGGTAGAGATTGACATTGTCATTGGCTTTACACTTTACTCAGGAGAGGCTGAAGAGTACGACACTTCTTTAGAAGCCATACTGTTTTCCTGTGGAAACTGTGAGAATCGTTCCGGGATGCTCTAAAATACAGAGCCACTACAGCACTTTATGGCAGCCTCAGCAGTCTTGTTTCTCCTCTTTGTTGGGGCCCTGAGAGCATCAACAGGCTCTGCAGCCTCTCTGCCCTTCCTGGGCCTCTGGCTGCAGGCACTCAGGCCAGCTTTGAGACGATGCAGCCGAACTGTCTGAACAGCAGCTGTGGGAAGCCGTGGTCCCTCCACTTTGCAGCTATGCTGGAGCTGAAGCCTGTGCCTTCAGCTGCATTGAGGATAAACCAATGATTGCCTGGCCAGGGACCTTACTGGACCAGCTTGACCTCAGGGGTGCCTCACCAGCACTGCAGCAGCCGAGCAGGAGCAGGGCTACACAGAGCTGGTTCTCCAGGGAGAGTTCAACTCAGCAAGCACTCCCAGCATTTGGCCCCTCAGGTATGTATGATGACACCACCTATTTTGTTAGGTTAAAAGCAAACACATTTACAACATCTTTACCTTCTGGAATATATCTCTTCTATTTTAAAATACGGTAAATAAAAATGTCTTTGATATGGAAATGTGGAGATCAAGCTTATGAGGTGAAGCAATTTTCCTATTATAACAATAGAATGCAAATAAGCAATATGTAAACTCCTCAAGGACAACATTTAATTATGTTGCATACTATACAGGACACTCGATGCTACTGCAAGATAGATGGCAAAGCTGAACAAGCTCATATTAGCTCTTATCTCTTAAGCAAATTTACTGTGATGATTGGCAAAGTCCATTGTGTTGCTGGAGAAGACAACAGATTAAATCATCTTGGATTTCTAAATTAAGCTGCATAAATTTTCAAAACAATAGCTCTATGTTATGGTAACTGACATGATGTATTTTCTTAGCAATTATGACTTAACCAAACAGTGAACAATAGGTTCTAAAATAAATACGCACCTGGCAAACAGAAATTGGCCAGGGAACAGAAACTGTAAGAACTACACTACATTTAGTAAGAGTCTCACGATCTAAATGTTAGATAAGAACCTGCCACGCTTGCTTTCAAGCAATCTATTAGGCATTAGGTTTGTGGGTTCATAGGCAGTGCAAGGTAGGCACAGCAGGAAGAATTCAGCCCATAAAGCATTTGGAGTTCAGCTTTTCCAACAGCATTCCTGGGCCATGCTTAGATATTGCAGAGGATATAGCCTGAGCTACTGTTCCCTCAGTTACTGAATTTCAAATAATGGTCTAGATTTGCCTTCTTCTGAACATATTTTTATAGGGAAAATAAAATCATTCATGTTCAAATCACTCAAAAGTAAGAGACAAAAAAAGAGATTGATGATTGTCTCACTAGACTCAAATGAAAATTCACTTTTGTGTATTCTACTTCTTATTTTGAATAGTTGTTAAGTACAGTGGTGCTTCAGAGGTATTCAAAGATATGCCTAGCTTGAAGACTTTGTGCTGACAACATATATTTTCATCTAGATCTATTTAATGAACTTTTCACTGTATTTGACTGTTCAAACTATGTGACCAAATCTGTTTACAAAATAAGACCCTAATTTCCTGGGAAAATATTGCAGAATGTGAATCCTTAGTTTGTGCGATTATGTTTTCTTTCACAGGTTTTGTAAGTTAAAATAGAAAACAGCTATAAAGAGATGCAGTCACAGGCTTAACACAAGCCCTTCAGCTATTGGGATGATGGCTGCTGTAGAAGAGGGTAGAAGAGAGAACTTGTTGAAAGTGCTGTGCTTCCTTCCTTGGCCACTTGTTTTTATTATGGCATTCTTTTTTTTTAGTCTACAAAGATACACCTTTAATGTTTTTAAATATTTTATGGGACTTTTTTTGCCACTCCCTGCAAGAAGAGGCATCTTTCCCATTTGCTAATGAGAAGATATTAGATTCTTCTGCATCACTTGATTTATATAGGAGTCTCTGTGAAGCTGTAGCACTTTAGGGGGCTATGACAGAGGCACAAAGACCTCTTCATTGTTAGTCATGCAGTAAAAAAGTGACTGCACACATATTCATTACTTTGTATTTTTTACATAAGAGGAAAAATTCCATCCGTCCCCCCTCATTGCAGTTTACTTTCCCTGCGTTATATTCTCTATTTTAAGCTAATAGTTAAAGTAACATGCCAACAATATAACACTGCATAGATTGAAATGAAACTATGCTGCATAAACTAAACTAATGTAAATGAGAATGTTTTGAAATAGAATAGCACTGCTGTTCCATCCTTCCTCAAGTAATTCATGCTGACACGGTAACATCAGCTGAATCCAAGGGTAAGATTTTATGGAGACTCCTTGGAGCACACTGTTTTTCAATTTTTGAAACGTTCAGAGGTCTGACACGGTTGTCCCCTGAGTTTCATGGTAGCTATGTTCCTACAGAGACAATAAGGATTTTACACAAAGTTTAATACAGAGTTTGGACAACTGCTGGCTTGCTATAATTAGACGAAAGGTTCACTTAATACCTGCAACAGAAGCCTTGAAGCACTAGACAGCTTGAAGGCCTCCTAAGAATGAACTTTGGGTCAGCACAAAGGTAGCACTGGTAATACCCACAGCATCAAAATAGTCACAGACAAAGTGCACTTTATATTATTGAAAAAGTACTTAAAAAAAAAAAAACAGAACAAAAACTTGCTCCATGTACATCCTTGGCTGCATCAGGACAACCACTAGAATAAATAAATTTTAAAAAAATAAAGAAAACAAATCAGTCAATTTAGTTGCATTTGGATGAATATTGGTACCAAAGGCCAAAATTACCTTCCTTACAGTTCTGCTTTGCATCTGGAACAATTCAATGGGCCTCTGACTTTCTATTGACTTCTTATTAACTTAACCTTAAAATTCAATTCTCTGGCATCACCCACTTCCTTTGCTTGATCAGATGGTCTGTAACATTTGCCTTCCATGATGTCTTTGACAGAATAACCAGTTATTGAAGCAAGGGCCAGAAAATGGCTATCATGCTCTCTTCTAAATGTTCTTCCTCTCTCTCTCTTTTACCAGTGAATCTTTATGCCTTTTTTGCGCTATGATATAGCATTAAGAGAGAAGGGTGAAAGTGCTCTTCATTACTTTAAATAACTTGTAGCACAGTACTAAGAAAGTCTTTTTAGAAAGATGAAGGTTACAGGGCACCTTCAGCAGAGCAGGTTTTCCCACTTCCTTGGCAAATGTGTAGTAGGCTGTTCTCCGAAACAGAGAGCAATTTTCACTCTAGTCCTCAAAAGAAAGCAGTCATCATAACAATGTTTTTAAAGCAGAACAGTCCTTCTGCTGTGTCTCAGGGATGCTCTGAGAAGATCTCTCCTTCTGATAGATCCTTGTTGGACACCAGCTCAATGTAGGCACTGAACTACTTAGCTATGCCAGGGTTACTCTAGTCTGATCACATATAGAAAGGGGAATTCTATGCACTTGGAGTTAAAAAAATGAAACAAAATGTGTTTATTGATTCAAGACTAAGCAGCTGCCATTTGAGTGTAGGAAGGAGAAATGAGTTCAAGGGTTCAGTTTTGAATCTGGTGCTTACCTTTGATATAAGAGCATGTGTCCTGTTTCTGGATTTTTTTCAAAACCTCTGTCCATTTGACAGTTTCAGAGGTGAAGATCCTGCAACCAGAATTACATAAGGAACCAGGCTCTATCCTCAGCAGCAATCCAAAGCCAGAAAAAGATCTTCTGCCTTTTTTATGCCATAAATTTATGACATAAACTAAGAAAACAAACAACAAGAAGTTCACAGGAGCTGTGGGAACAGCATGATGTCAGTTTGGCGAGGTGAGCTCTTCACACCCTCAATGAATATAGATGGTTGGGCTGGTAACAGCTCTGTGACATGGCCTCTCTTTATGCTCTGAATAAGCAAGATGATCTGAGCAGTGGCTCAGGACACAAAGCAGCAAGGACTGAATGGGCACAAGAAACAGTAGTGAAGTTTTTGTAAAATTATTAAAGGAAAATAAGATGAAGAGCTGGCCCTAGTGGGGAGTAGTTCTTGTCATGCTTATGTGCCAACATACAGTGCTGTCCTGAGCACTATGTCTAAGAGACAAGTGGAAAAGGAAGAAATTCATGTTGTCATTCTGCCTCCAGGCAAACAGGATTTAGGAAAGCAGAGAAATTCAAATGCAAGAAAAATCCATTTCATGGTGTCAGCTACATGCATCAGAGAGTAGGAAGGGCAGAGAGAAAGATTGAAATTGAGACCGACACTCCGAAAATGTATTCGGGCCATGCAGGCAGTATGAGGAGAACTACATGTTATCTTTAGCTAGGATGGCTGTGCAAGCTTAGCCTGAGCAGTCATTCCCAAACAGAGATCCATTAGCTGTCCTACCATCGTGGACAGACATATGCACGCACACACATGCTTGACAGTGAACATGAAAATAAATCACAACCAGGAGCTGAAAACTGCCAGATCATCCTAAGCCCTAAATTCAAGAAGAGGAGTAAACTGTGAATTTCCATGATTGGAACAACAATCATGGCTAACAGTCCTGACATCTGCATTCTCTCATATGACACTGGGAAAACAAGACAGTGCATTTGAACAGTGTGACTGGGGCAAACAAGAAGTGACATGCTCTAGAGAATGTATGAATGTATAGGAAAGGTCATCAGAGCACTCCTGCTTATCCTTCCTCATAGCCTTGCCCCCAACAAAATTGGCTGACCCCGTATTAAAAAATGGTGAAATGAATGTGCTTATATACAGCAGCACTAACCTGACTTTGAAGCAGAATACAATGGTATTTCAAATGCTATTGTAAGAATAAAAAAATATTAAATAATTCAGGAGCCAGCTTAAAATGTTTGGTGAATTCAAACCTTTATGCTCCTTTATGCTTTATATATCACCTAATAATTCCTATGTATTAAAAGAAGCTCCCCTGTATATATGTTGTAGTATTTGCACATTAGATTATTATACTCTGTATATAATTATACATTATATTGTAATTACAAATACTTCTTAATATATTACGAGGAAGCTATACATGTACCCTTAGCATCTAGGACCGGTTGGATATACTATTCACATGAATTCATTTGCTTTTCCCTGCATTTCTGCTGCATACAAGAAAAGATTTCTTACAAAGTAAAAACCAACAGTAGAAATTCAGTACCCAAACAAAAAGACTAGGTTCTATACTTAAGGTGCAAAAGTAGACCACTTTCATCAAATGTTCAAAATTACATTCCTGCATACTACAGTTGCCTTTCTTTTTCTCTTCCATTTTCCTTTTCTCTTCTCTACTCTGACATTTGGCAGATACTGGTAAACTTCAAGGAAAGGTCCAAGTGTCATATTATTATATTTAAATAGATTTCAGAATTCACCTCCTATAACACACAAATATTACTTTCATAACACGATATTTGCATTTGCAATACCCTTAAATGCCAAAACTTCATTAAATGTGATTCTGCAAATGTTGCTCAGCTTTTCCCAAAACCAAGAACAATGCTAGGCATACACTTAAAACTAACAAAACTAATGAGGTTATACATAGAAGAATTAACCTTCTTTGAGGTAAAAGAGCACAGCAGAATTCAAAATGTTATCTGAAATAACAAATTTATTAGTAGTCTCTTGAGATAAATTAGATTTCTTGCAAAAATAAGGGTTACTCTCAGAAACAAAGGTTTAAGTGAAAAAATATTGCAGACAAGCTTGGGAAATGCTGAATATAGGGTGTTTGACTCGGTTGTGCCATTTGCTATCTCCATCTAATCACAATTCAGAAGGTCAGGGTCCCTTGAACAGCACCTGAAACTGAAAGGATTTGTGGCCACATTTGGCCATGAAATTCAGTGATCAGTACGTTTTCAAAGGGATTTTGGCTCTCCTTATTTTGAGTTCAACCTGCTACTTCCTGGTGAAAACTGATTCTCTGGTTTGAGAAATGAAGACCTTGTTTAGAGAAGGTCTCTAGACCATCCAAAAGTAACCTCTGCAGTTAGTACACAAACACAGGACACCACACCACTAGCCATTATCCTCATTGCTTGAATTCATGTGACTTAGTTTTAAATTAAGTGACAAATAGCTTTGTTCTCAATCCAATCTATGCCAATAGTCTGCAAATTAGAAGAGCCTCCAAGGAAACACATGAATGTGTTTGGAAACTAAATGCTCAGAAGAAACTAGATGCCAAGGATCTTTCTTCCTGTATGAATGCTGGCATTACAACATGCTTAAGTAACAGCTAGTGTCATTTCTTCTACCTGTGCTTTGTATTAGAATGAAAAGTTGTCCCCAAAAGCAAATAAAATATACTTGCAGTCTTTGTCTGTTGATGCCATTGGCTGACAGAGAATGGCCTACAGCAACACTGCTAAACATTCTCACCATCCACAACAGGGGCACACCTAAACTTCCATGTGGAAATTATCTATTGATTGTGTTGATGCCCAAACTATACCCAGAAGCTGTTGAAGACATGGAAAGGGTAGGGACCAGAAGGCAGCAATTAGCATTGGCTAAAATTGTGCCGAGTTCATCCTAAGATATCAACAGCACAGGTTATCAGCAGTAGCACCTAGAAACACTTCCTAATACAGTTTGTTCTACTTACCCAGCAAAGCCTACATGGGCAATTTGAAAATGAGAGATTTCAGTATTTCTCTGCTGTCTGTAGAGAGGGTGCAAGAAAACAAGGCTTAGTGAAGTGCCTATGATGAATATTATGAATCCAGGCTTGGCTGCCTACTTTGGAACAGCGGTCAGCAGACTGGGACATTACAGTGCATATGGGGCATCTTAGCATATAATAACTAAGAAAAGGTGCTGGTCCAGACTGAATATTTTTTACTTCTGCATATTCTTAGAGTTGTCCAAGTCCCAACAGGCCCGAGCACATTGCACACTCAGGTTCAGTTCACGACTGTGCTTTGTCAAATTCAGAAACTATCTTTTACCAGTGATTGGATTTGGCAGATGTTTTCTGAAAACTCTGTCGCATGCCCAACATGTCAACTTTGCTGGCAGGTGCTGTTCTCTCTCCAAGACAGGTTTTGCAGCCCATGCAGAGCTTTGTGCCAAAGCAGCCAGCCTGCAGTCCTGTGACTGCAGCACAGATACACCTCAGGGGAGCCACAGGTAAGAAGCTTTCCTCACCAGTCTTATCCATTTATTTTACTAGACAAATGGACTAACTAACTCTGAAGTACTAAAGGTCTCCTTAGGCAGCAAATTGCCCTTAACTTCACTGGTTTCTATGAGAACTGACATTGCTCAGTAACATCCTGGGGTTGCTCAGCACCTTGCAGTACTACGTCCTAAAGGATTTACTGTGGGTGTGAACGGAGTACAAACAAAGCAAGACCCATGACATTATGAAACTTCTATTGTAGATATAGACCTTTTAAAGGCGTGAAAGAAGCAAATGGAATCCGTTACAATATATGACAGAAAATTAGACACCTTGTCTTAACACTCACTTCTGTCAGAAGATCACATATGGGAAGAATAAATCTGCAGCTGATATTAATGAAGTTATGAGCATTTTGTTAATTTAAAGAGAGAATGGCCTTCCTCAGAGCCCCATCCAATTTGGTCTTGAACACCTCCAGGTATGGGGAGTCCATAAACTCTTTGGGTAAACTATTCCAGTGCCTCACCACTCTTATAGTATAGATTTTCTTACTCATATCTAATCTAAACCTACCCTTCTTCCATTCCCCCCTGTCCTACCACTACATGCTCTTGTGAAACATCCCTCCCTAGCCTTCTTGCAAGCTTCCTTTAGGTACTGCAAGGCCACATTGTAAGATTCTCCGAAAAATAATTTCTCTCTACCTTTGACTTGACAGAGAGTGATCTACCTAGCAACATCTCATATAACTATGTTTTTATTCCTTTCACAAGGTAAAACAGTTATTAGTGTGGTCTGAAGATTTATAAATAATATAATGATAGCTTGAGGAAATTCTCTATTTATTAGAGAATAATAATATTCATGTTAATCTCTGGCCAAAAGCCTCACAGTTTACTGGAGCAGGATAGGACTACTGCTAAATTATCAAAAAGCAACCTCAAGCTATTACTATGATGAAATTTTAATTAAATTATCAATTTCAAATGACATTAAAAAGACTTGCAAAAATGAGCCATCAGATTAGGAAGGAAAATAATATGTAGTTTAAAATCTAAGCCTATTTTTTGGCTTATTTTCTGTTGTTCTCATTCTATTTTCTTCCAAATTTCTATGTGTATTTTCCTTTGGTTTCACTTTCTTTATCCCATTTACATTTCCGCTCCTCAACTTCAGTTGAGATCTTTCTGGTCCAGGAAAATGTAATATAATTTGAACGAGATATTAATGTAATCTACTTTGTTCTAAAGCTGTCTGCTTTCACCAGTAATGATGCAAAGCACCCAGGCAACAATATTTTTCAGTTTTACCATAACACTATTTTTATATATGTAAAATGAAAATTATGTGAACGTTCCTTCATTATTTATCAGCTGAGCTGGGATATAAAAGGTAGGATCTCCAAATAAGACAGAATACTGCCAACAAAGGAACCCTTTTGCAAACCACTGGTCATCTGTAGATCTCACAGTGCTTTATAAAGAAGAATCAATATTATTAGTCTCAAATGCAAGGCTAAAGCCTGAGGCACAAAGTGAGAACATGGCTTTCCAGAAGCCATGTTGAAGACTAGTGACAGGGTCAGGAACAAGGTACTTGACTAAATCATCAGGCTAATTCCTCAAATAGCCTCTCAGAGCAAAATGTAATCATAGCTACCTTGCTTGGTAGAAAGGTTAAATAAAGGCCAATATGAGTTCTGTTTTCTCAAAAGCATGTAAAAAAATGGAAGAATGTGGCACCAAACACACACACACACACACATATATATATACACACACATATATGTTGTGTTTTATCACATTTCTTCTCTTTGACTAATATTTTGAGAATTCTAGCTGAAAGGAGATGAAAGTTCAGGAAATACCTTAACACTGGGAACACAGGATACAACCAAGTAATGAGAAATTTCAAAGCATAGATATGACATACCACGTACTAAGTACATGCATTACACAAAGAAGGCACTACAGTAAAACCTCATCCTTCATCCAGCACCACCCCCACCCCCCCCCGTCACCTCTCCCTCCAAATCAACTAAATTACTTAAGGAAACACTGGTATAGGTGTGTAACAGTATCTGTACAGCATTTTTGTTTTGACTGTCCTGGACAATTCAATTAAATATTGTTGATGATGCATTTAAACAGAAGTAAATACAGTTTATTTTTGTAATAGGTTATACTCGTGTTTTGAATGTTTATTTGCCTTTTTGCTAATTTTCAAGGTTTAATCATGTGCAATGACACATTAATTTGCAAGGTTCAGCTAAACTAAATATATCCCCTTTTCTGCATTCTAGTAAATAAAAAAAATACAGATATCTTAAAATATATTTTTTTAGAAAAAATCAGTATGTTTTGCATGTGGAATTATATTAACTAAGCTGCCTAAACATTTTTAATGGTCCAAGTGTTGTCTGAACTCCTAAATAGCTTCTCTAATTTATACCATGGATACTCTTGCATATTTGTATAAAAAGTTATAAACCAGTCATGTTTTTTAAAATTATGATTATGTAAATTAATAGGAAAAATAGAATTTAAATCATTTACCCAATATGTTCTTAATTATGAGACAAAAATATAATAAATTAATGGAATATTAGCAAAACATTATGTAAAATGTTCTAAGTAGAGCACAATTTTGTAATAAATACTGCTGACATTCCACTTAACCTGAGCAATTTATATACAATGTATCTGTGTTAAGTGCTGAATAGATTGCTGAGATTTGTACAGACTATAGTTTGAAACTGACCGCCAGCAGAAATGAATTAACAAATAAAAATGTTATTGCAATCAACCTAGGAATGGTGGGTATGAGCATTTGTTCTCAATCACAGCTGCCCTACAGTTTGCATTGGTTTCTATTCAATTTCTGTACCTCCCTGGCCTAAATTGGTTATGCAGCCATTGCTGGTGCTGCCCCCATTTCAGCTGAGGGCACTTGCAGGGACTGTTCTGGAAAAGGATACAAGAGCAGGTATCTCCCAGCTTCCCTTTCAGAGGGGGTCTCAGGTCTTTCTCCTTTTGCACCCTTGGACCAGCACAGAACTGGCATGTCCTAGGAGCTCTGGAGTTGCTGAATTTGTGTGGGTTGCTTGGTGCTGCCAAAGTCTGGCTGTTCCTCTGCACGCCAGCCACCCTGGGCATGTGCAATAGCTCAGCCCTGCACACATGTATTGCATTTGGTCCTTTCAGGGTACACAATTCCTTTTGTGCTCCTTCACTGAACAGCTATTAGCCCAATGATTCCAACAGGCAACCAATTTATTGTTTGTATACAAGTTCATTGACTCCTGAGTGTGCCATTAACACTAGTATTTACTGTTATAAAGCCATAGCTTCCTTCTCTGCACATGTGCAGTAGGCTTATCATACAGGACAGGATAAGCTGGGGTATCCTGTCAGTTCTTTCCTCCGTGAGACTAGAAGGTGATAAACCTATTAATGTTCCTGGAACAGAAAACTGCAGAGATTTCACTCTTTATCCTCAAACACTACAGTACTAAAATATCAGGATAACTAATAACGATAAACAGCAATGTGGAGGCAGTAACAACTTCCACACTTTAGCTACAAAATGAGCTACAATTCCAGACTAAGCTTCATCTTGACTCAGTAACAAAACCAGCAGAGCTTGTCAAACCATCAAAATTATTTAAACCCATTTAAAACAAGAGAGAGTACACTGGAGCACTCAGCTATTAGGAGGTGAATAAAGTGCTGTAAGGGATGCAAAGAATTAAATGAGTCTCTGTATCTACATAAAAGGCCTGTGAATGAGTGTGCGTGCATAAAGCTACACTATAGTTACATCTTAAAAACTCCTTCATTTAAAAGCTCAATGAGGATATCGACTATGGTTACCACATACAACCAATGAATGTCTTCTTATGGTATGTAAAAAGAGAGCAAAGTGCTAAGGACATCTAGAAACACAGTACCCAACAACCAAGTCATTCAGTTCATCATAACCTGTGCTAGGAAGGAACATACTTGGAAATGCAATAAAGGCTCACCATTTCATACAAACTGCTCCTGTTCTTGTGCAATAGTTCTGACAGCAACAAGTAACCCACAATGAGTCATCCATTTAGCAATTTGAACAAAGAAGGCATAAAAGTAAATGGAAGCAATCCTTCCAAACTCTGTCAACCACAAACTTCTAAGGAGCTTTTCCCAGTTTTTATCATGCTTTTTCTTTACTCTCCATGGCACAAGCCTCAGCTGAACTCAGCTAACTCTGAATTCCTGAGTGCATGCACTCAATACCTTGTGCAACCACTGCTATTTTCACAAAGGGAACATCAGCTAGACTGTAACAGTACTTCTTGCTATACTTGCTATTCTTTCACTTTTCTGACAATTCATGTCTCAGCCTTATCCTTCCCCCTGTAATCTGCTTCCTTAGATTCTCCCTGCCCATACTCTGACAGAGTTTCTGAATTTCACTGCACAATTTCTTGTCTGTAATGTATTTATCTGATTTGCTTCCTTCTGAGCAAGTCTTGTTTATGCATTAAATGCTGTCTGAGGATGCAGGCAGGACTCACACTCAGAACTTTGCTCTTACTGGCAGATTAATATCTAAACAGAAACTTCAAAACAGCAAACTGTACTTTGAAACATACTTAAGATACTGGCAGTTCAGGATCATTTTTCATCCTGCACTTGAGACTGGATTTGTCTGTGAGTAAAGTGTTAGAGTACAATCTCTTACTTTATATACTGAATGAATTGGATTTAGTTTTGTGGCTAATGACCTAGGTGCCATGTTGCAGTCCAGTGCTGAGGTTACCCTCCATGCCTGCACACCACTCCTCAGTTTATGCATTGCTGAATGCTCCTTTTCCATCAAAGAAAAGGAGAGCAGGGTTTTTTTGAGTTTCTCAAAGATCAGCTCTTTCACTCCAGCAAATCCCTCTCTTTCACTTCTCACTGACGTAATCTTCAGCAGCCCAGATGTTAAAATTATAATATCTGATGATAAAAGAATTCTTCTGATAGTATCTTTTTTGTTAGACTAGGAAAAAAAAGTATGGATTAGATGACCTTTATTCTTGTACAGCTGCATCTACAACTGAACTTTAACTGCTCTACATACAAAGCAGAAAAATCAGGCACCTCCAAACAAAATCTCTGAGATTTTTAGCTTAGGAAAACAGCTTGTTTTAGCAGCACCTAGATAAGCATGTGACAGTGACAGGGTACCCTTTGTGCTCTGCACACAAATTGTCGTAAGCAACTGCCTTGGCTTGAAAAAAACCCTTTTGACAACCGAATAAATCAGACAGCCAGATCATAATAGATACGGAATATTACTGCTGTTTTAGACACAGGAGACTAAGGTAATTGCCTGAGGCCAGAAAGTTAGTGGAACACAGCTGGGAACTGAATCTTGTATCTTGAGTCCCATTGAAATAAAAAAAAAAAATTACCCTTCCTCTAAGAATCTCACCAAAATATATTATGTAGCTATTTTTCTGCATCTGTGGTACAATAAAATATGCAACTGTAAAGACGGAGAGAGAGGAGGAAGGGCTTATGGGAAACATCTATATAACACTAAATGCACAAAAGCTGAGGATGCTGTCAATACATGAAAGAAGGGCTTAAAACCCGACATTTTAGGATTTCAGATTTTACTGTGGTTTGAAAATACATGAATATTGCCACTAGCTAGCACCATCACAGGTAGCTTTTTGCTAACTAGAAAGCACTAACACTAAAAATATGGTTTAAAGGAGCAAAAAAAAAAAAGTTCATTTATCTTTTTTCTCATTAAAATGCTTTTTAGCTGTTGCTGTTTTGCACAGCATGTTAGCTATTGTTACCAGTCATATGCTGCCTTCTCTATTATTTTAAAAGACTTTGGGAAATCTGTTTCGGGCCTAAACCAAAGCTCAAAAATCACAAATAGGCCCTAGTATTCTAACGCCCTGTACATGCTAAAGGTTAACATTTAATGAAATCTCAACTAAAGAAAGGATTTAGCCTGCAGGGTTGAGTACACAAATTCTGTATCGTATGACAGTCTGATTTTGTAGGTTTCTAGCACCAACAGAGAAAAAAGGATAAAACCCCCTGTATTCTGCACCCTCTGCTTGTTCACTTTCCTGTCATAAGCATCCTAACTAAAGGCTGAATACTGGCAGAAGAAAAAGCTTTTATAATTACGCCAAGTATGAAAAATTTGCAGGTTAGCTCTAAAGGGTTTTCTTATGTATTTCAATTAGTCTAATAATTTAAAATTCTTTTTTTTTTATTAATACAGACTTTGCACAGAAATGTAGTTAAGATTCCAAATTACAAAAGAGATCTAAGTACCTGTGAACACAGAATCATATCATTTGGCAAAAATGTACACAACAATATAAATATAATTGGAAAAAGTATATTTCTTCAGTATCAGAAATTGTTTATATGTTTACCAAACAGATTTGGAGAAAATTTGTATAACCATTACATTTTTAGAGAGAGAAAAGTAGGATATTATCAACAACCCCTTTGTACCCCCCTTTGCCCTTATGCATTACACATATTCAAGATGCATCTATGGGATGTGCAATCCTTCTCTCCTTCCTGATAACTGATAAAAGAAACAATATAGATCCCTATAATGAACAAATAAGTACTTAAAATCAGGAGAATCCATTTGGGCCTGAGAAGAATCAACTGTGTACATAAAACTAAGAACACAGATGTGAATCAGTTTCAAATGAAAAAGGAGAAAATAAGAACAAAAACAAAGAAGGAATTACTTCACCACAGAAAAACGCTTTTCAGATAAGGTGTAGCAAAAATTAACAATGCTATTTTCTAAATTCTCTACAGATAACTGTGCAAACAATCCTTCCCTTGTTTTAGAAATTGTTATAATATTGAGCAACATTTTCAGACGTTATTGATAGAAACAGTTATAAGCAATAAGTAACCTCAGTTTTTTTCCCTTTGTGACACCTGAACTTTTCCCCATTAAACATAATTTACATAATAGGTACCTTCCACGTGTTTTACATGCCAACTACGATTCCCAGCCCCCTGGGCAGATGGAGCTCGCTAGCCCTGTGAGGCAATCCATCTAAGAGAAGGTCACTCTAAACAAACCTACGTTCTGAGGACCTCACTGCCACTGTCCAAGCTTGCTCGGCCCCGGCAGATGAACCTCAGGATTAAAGGGTGGGTTCAGTTCAGCGCACGCTGTGTCTCACCTAAAAAATCCACTGCGCAGGCTCGAAGGGTTAATGACCTTTCCCAAATCTTCGCTCGCGAAGACTGGCCATTACAATTACAGTATTGCTATTCATATAACTAGCCAATTTTTCATTAGTTTCCAATTTTCAGAGTTTTAGAGGAAAATTATTTCCAAACTGAGACTTCAGTTGATAAAGTTAATATCCCAATCACTGGGTTTTGTAGATTAACGCAAACAGCTTTTGGATGAGTAAGAAATATGGTTGAAAATATCCCACTGTAAGAAAGAATTTGCTACTTCACATCACATGAATAGTCTCACATTGCTCCTGTAATGTTGTGTTCCAATAAAGACCTAACGTATTTCCACACCTATTGAATTAATTTAATCCAGTTTCTCACCTCAAATGTAGCTGAATATAGTTTAAGCCATGCTTCATTTCACAGTAAAATATCCTAGAAGTGATTCCACAATCACTTACCCAGCTTTGTTACAAGTGGTAACTAGCAGCGAGCAGTCCAAAGACTTCTGACCACAATGACTAAAGAATTTATTTACTCTTTTTATGAATTAGGATTAGTCACAGGCCAATACTGTTTGCAAAATAGTATGAATTCTGCAAAAAGACTCTATGAGACTTAACTTTATTATGAAATAAAGTTTGCAGATGAAATTTAATATATAAATATAAATGGATACCTAAGAAAAAACAATCATTAACCCTTTCATTGGTATAAGGGACAGAAAATTTTCTAAAAGTGGTAAATCACCTCTGAATGCAACAGATGACATCAAGATTATCTAATAAAGCAGTTTTATTTAATCACCTCCAAAGTTCTCTAATTTTGAAAAGTTCAGTACATTTATACCCATATTTTTAGATAAAAGACCGTAGGAAACGAACCTGAATACTCTTGATTACTTCTGACTATCCACACTACTTTACCGCTAGGATCAAGAAGTGAGCCATTCTGGATCACTCCATGACAAGCACAGATCTGGGAACTGTTTAAAACTGCAATAGATTTTCTCTATCCATTCAAGAGCAATTATATTTTTCACAAAGAAATGGGGAAAAAAATTGTGTGTGGATAAATCTGCATACTGCATTCTAAGATCAAAATTCATTTTACAAAACTTCCTCGTTTTTGAGTGTGCTAAGCCAGCTTTGAATAGTAGCAATAATGGAATATACAGAATTCTTATCACTGTCCACAAGATCATCACACCGTATGATAACATAAGTAACTTCTTTCTTGACTTCATCTTAACAGACTGTACCTTTCTACTTGGAAAAGTTCTTTCTACTGAAAGAACTGTGATGGGTGCCAGATATTTTTCCTCCAAATCTATCAGTAAATTGGGTCAGGTAATTAATTTTTCAATTTTTTTACTACAGTAAACTTCTGTATATTCCACTATTTTCACAGTATTTTTAAAAAAATGTGACTAAACTGAAATTTAAAAAATGAAAGCTATAGGTACTTTTTGTTGTCTCACTGTTCCCTCTATCTATACTGCCCAGCTGAAGAAAAAAAACATAAATGTAGTCTAGTCTTATCTATCTTTCACATAAAGAATGTACAGAATACACATTCCATATATTGTATAGAAAGTAATCAGATTAGATAAACAAGAAGCAATAAATACTGTTTCATTATTATCCCTTTCTACTAAATTCACATCAAGTGACATGAAATACCCTAAAAGATATTTTATTTACTAAAATGGAGAAGATTCTCAAAGCCTCTCACTAAAGTGTCAATTACAGGTACATGTATAAGTTCAAATTTCAAATAGACCTTGTGTTGATTACCTTTTTCATTTCCTGACACAGGAAATTTTCAGGAAATCTTTTGCATCGTGGAGCAAAATACCTTAACTACAGGAAAGAGTCACAGTGTGATACACAAGAGATATGAAATTACTAAAATACTCTATATTTTAAAATACTTTTGACTCATGCACAGAAATGCACAATACTATGTGTGTGAATTAGATTTCTTTCATACCAGTGTAGTTAGTTTGCTGGAATAACAAGACACATGTTTCAAACACCAAGGAGGTAATGTCACGTTGTTTTGATAAATAAAATGGCAACGCTTACCTTCAAGACTTTTTATACCTGAAAGCACAATATACTATCAGAATGCAACAAATATTTCTTTGACCCTGTTGTAGTAATCAGTTGTAAACCATTCTCCTGCAAGCCTAATTATTTGTGTGCCCATCCTTCTTAAACTTCTGTATGAACTGTAAACTTCAGTTTTACTTTGTCAACATAGAGTTGTACCTCAGAACTCAAGAGATGCTTGCAATGCTATGCAGTAGTGAACTCAGTAGCCTAATAAGATGTAATAAAAACAGGCCTATTTTCTGTTTAAAAGCATTGTGATAACCCTGTTGTTTTCAGTTTAATTAAATTCTACACATATATAGTAGTAGAAAAATAAAAATTAACTTTCTAAACTCATATTATGAAAAAAACCCACTATTGCACACTCCTTTAAAATTACAATTTTTGGGCATATATTTATCGTTCATGAAAGCATTCATAAGCAAAAAGGTCTTCTGTAAACATCATAGGGGATTAAAACCATTGCTTACTTAAAAGTAGCAGAATTCAGCTTGTAATTTTATTATGATGATATAGTACTTTAAAAATAATTACTTCAGTTGTATGCACATATATAAATAGTTACACACAGGTTTTTACATGTTTATGTAAGCAAATGCATCTTTGTCACAGCCATGTAGGGTATTAAAAAATGCATTTTTTTATTTGTGTTCAATACATATCAAAGATACACCACTCATTCACAACAAATTGATATCTATACAATATCACACTCACATCAGGCTTTTCTGCTGTGCCAATAACCTTGTAGATACTCTTTACTGAATATTACAGCTATGAAATCTTAGAAATAGAGTCACTTTAGAAATTTATGCAACATTTAACATGCTGGTCAAAAGTAAAAGATAAAAAAGGAACGAAACATTGACACAATCTTAACCAAGTGACCAACCTCAATGCAATCACACAGCACCTACAGGATGGACAAGGGATCAGACCCAGCCAGCACGGGTTTAGGAAGGGTAGGTCCTGTCTGACCAACCTGATCTCCTTTTATGATCAGGTGACCCGCCTGGTGGATGAGGGGAAGGCTGTGGATGTGTCTACCTGGACTTCAGCAAGGCCTTTGACACCGTCTCCCATAGCATTCTCCTGAAAAAGCTGGCAGTCCATGGCTTGGACAGGGGCACCCTGTGCTGGGTCAGGAACTGGCTGGAGGGCTGGACCCAGAGAGTGGTGGTGAATGGTGCTGCATCCAGTTGGCAGCCAGTCACTAGTGGTGTCCCCCAGGGATCCTGTTGGGCCCAGTCCGGTTTAATATCTTTACTGATGATTTAGATGAGGGGATTGAGTCCATCATCAGCAAATTTGCAGATGACACTAAGCTGTGGGGGGAGTGTCGATCAGCTGGAAGGCAGGGGGGCTCTGCAGAGGGACCTGGATAGACTGGAGAGTTGGGCTGATTCCAACGGGATGAGGTTCAACAAGGCCAAGTGCTGAGTTCTGCACTTTGGCCACAACAACCCCATGCAGCACTACAAGCTGGGGACAGAGTGGCTGGAGAGCAGCCAGACAGAGAGGGACCTGGGAGTTTGGATTGACAGGAAGCTGAACATGAGCCAGCAGTGTGCCCAGGTAGCCAAGAAGGCCAATGGCATCCTAGCCTGGATCAGGAACAGTGTGGCCAGCAGGACCAGGGAAGTGATTCTTTCCCAGTGCTGGTGAGGCCACACCTTGAGTACTGTGTCCAGTTCTGGGCCCCTCAGTTCAGGAAGGATATTGAGGTCCTGGAGCAGGTCCAGAGAAGAGCAACTCAGCTGGTGAAGGGACTCAAGCACAAGTCCTGTGAGGAGAGGCTGAGGGAGCTGGGGTTGTTCAGCCTGGAGAAGAGGAGGCTCAGGGGAGACCTCATCACCTACAACTCCCTGAAAGGAGGTTGTAGCCAGGTGGGGGTTGGTCTCTTTTCCCAGGCAACTATCAGCAAGACAAGAGGGCATGGTCTAAAGCTGTGCCAGGGGAGGTTTAGGTTAGATATTAGAAGGAATTTCTTTCCAGAGAGGGTGATCAGACATTGGAATGGGTTGCCCAGGGAAGTAGTGGATTCTTCGTCCCTGGAGATTTTTAAAAAGAGACTGGATATGGCACTCAGTGCCACGGCCTAGTAACCGCAGCGGTAGTGGATCAAGGGTTGGACTTGATGATCTTGGAGGTCCCTTCCAACTCAGCTGATTCTATGATTCTATGAAAGATCAGAACCAGGACTCGTAAAATACTTTAAGACTGGGAGAGAGATTGTCAGCTTATATTAACTGACAATTTGCCTGTAAATACTTTATTTCCTCTTTTTAGGTTCACAAGATTCACAAAAAAAGTGCTCTAAATTACAGTAAGTTCATTTTACTAGCAACAGTGCTGAAAACACTCCTGTAAAATGTTTTCAAGAGAACCCATGTGTGAAATGTGTTAATTCCAAATATGCAGAGCATATACATATCAAGTTTTATAATAAAAATGCTTCCATTAAAGAACCTTCTGCTTCAACAACCTCTTAAGAGACAAATCAGTTGCACCTCAAAAGAAATGCATTAGACAAACACGATGAACGTCAGTACAGAAAGTATATTCACAATAATCTACAGCTTGCCACTAAAATAGTAACAGCATATGCACATTTTCCCACAAAATTCAGTACAAGAGAAACATGCACTACTACACAAAATTTAATGCATATTCTTATTCCAGAATTGATGTTTTAAGCTTCAGTTCTGAGACAGCTTGCAGAACTCAAATAATTTACTTGATCACAACCGACAGAAGCAGAAATGAAGCTATAGATTTACTTTTAAAACTAGGTTCTCTTTTACCACAAAGACTTGCTACTTCTCTCAGAAACCATTTCCCCTCTGAGAATACTGAGTCAGTAGTATGTAATTGATTATTTCAGGTATCTGTATTTGCAGAGGCATAGCATGGCACGAACTCTTATAAAACTTCCCAGTGTTTCTTGCCTAATCTACATAAATTTAGTATATGACTCTAAATACTATAAAATACCATAACAAGATGGGTCAAATGCACTTAATCAGTGTAAAAATATTAAAAACAATCATTACAATATTTTTCTATTAGTCAAGAAATAAAAGGGGTTTGAAGCCAAAGTGAAATAGGATTTGGATATTCCTTAAATTCTATTTCAGATCTCAAAATCACTACAAATCTTCTTCTCTCCCTCTCAGTTTTGGTAGCACAATTTTTTTTTCCCCTACTATAACCTTAAAGCTTGGAGCAACCACCTTCTTAAATATATTCATGTTTCTCCTCCCTCACCCCAGTAACTGTGCCCTTATAACAATCTTATTTGTTTGCATTTGTACCAGTTGTCTCCCACAGACCTATTTTTACTCAAATTTAAAGATTATCATGACTGCAACAACAGACTGTAAGCAAAACTCTCCATTCTATATAACATGAAGTAGCACTGTAATTTGCTCAATGTACAGAAGAAATATTGGACAAGCAGGTGGGGTAGTTCTAGTAGCTCCTATTCCATCATCTTTCCTTAGCATCATCAAATTCAATTCTCAACTCTGAAATATTATATCTGGTTGCATAATTATGTTTTAAAACACTTCAAGCACATAAAAATACAGTAAGTGTTCAGGGGTGATGAATTTCTAGGCACTTCATTTTCATTTTTTTTCTACAGAAATTCTGTAAATTCTTTTAAAAGTCTCATTAGATATCACTGTGCCATGGCCTGAACCACTTCATGGCAAGGGCTAAATGATACCTTTAATGGCAATTACAAAAGTCTTTCAGAGTAATGAAGATCTATTACACTGTTACCATGATTTGTATTTTAAACAAGATAGATCACCTCAGTTGTACAATACTCTACAACAAATTTCAAATGTTTCTGTACACAGCAACAAAGGAGTGACTTTTATTGTCACAGAGAAAATAAACTGCCCCTGGGAGAAAGTAAGAGCTGAAAAGTGAGTGCTAAGTTGTCAAGAACCAGTACAGTGCTCAGACAACTACAGTGAGAAAAGATCAGAGGATGACAAAAGTTTAAGCAAAGGGAAAACAAAAAGACTTGTTCGTGCAAAAGGTTTGATTTCAGAAGATTTTTTAATAACATTTGCAAAAAATGTTCCCTCACATTTAAAATAAATAAATGGACTCTTTGGGTTGTAAAGGCTGTTAGCTATTTAAGGGATTTATAGTAAAATTAGTAATGTCATTTTCCTTAATAAAGGGAGTAGTTAAGCTGAAAAGTGGTTAGAACAAGTGCTTCTTATGTCTCAGACACTATTTTGTGACTGTGGTCATACCTATGTCTATGTCAGTTTATCCACCTGAGTATAAGTAAAATAAAACAAGCATTAGTAAACATTTCTTTCAGGAGTATTTCAGACCTCGCAGACATGCAGTAGGAAAATGCAAAAAAATATGAAGAGAGATTAATAAGACTCCAATAACTCTAGAGGCACACTTCAACACACCAGGTTATATAGCTGTCACCCAATTTCTGCACTTTTTTCAAGCAGCTGAGGGCATTATATGACACCTCATCTCTTGAACTGCAGAAAAATGTCAAAAGAACTAATCTGTAAATAAGTGAGAGATACATAAGCAAACCTTTCTCATACCAGAAAGACTCTAAAAATTATTATTAGTAACTGACTTATGTTTATTTGGAATGACAATGTTTTCTGGAAAAAACATACTGGTTTGGTTTGGTTTCTTTTTTAACCAGAAGTCCTCACATTCACCTTACAACTTCATGGACAGATTACAGTGAAAACTGAGTAAAGAATGTGATTTTCATGGGTCCTGCTGAAATCAATGGAATTCTAGTGGTTACTAGTGGTCACAACAGTTTCAGCATATGAACTAAAACACAGGATCAGCACCTTATACACAGATTAAAAAATAAACGATTTTTAAAAAATCCTTTTTGCTATGGATTAGACACTTTCTGCAAATAAACAAAACACTGCAATTTCTACTAATCCAAAATTCAGGATTTTGTTATGAAACTCTATGAAAATCCCTCAAGAAGGACTGCTGAGGAGATATGTCCGTGTGACTTGAACTTTTCAAACCTCATAAAAAAGCCCAGTTAATAATTACAACATTTGAAAGGCGAGATTCTTAGGACTGAAAGTAGTCATTTACAGCCATACCACAGTGCTACAGGTAGCATTGGTAAGGTGCTTAGCTGAATGACAGCAAGATTTTAGTATCTACTATTCTGAATCCTCAAAAAACTAAATGAACTACATGATAAACAGAAATCTCAGATTTCAAATTAAACTAACGGGTAGTTGCTGGCATTGAAACCAAACTAGGCTGCTCCTAAATCAGAAATAAAAAACTATTTCCTACAATTATATTTATTGTAGGACTAGTAAGGTTTTTGGTTTAGAAAGTTTACACATTTTAAAAAACATGCTAGATCTGTATCTGCAGTCAATTAGCAGACAATAAATAAAAGTGGAAGGTTTAGTATATTTTTTGCATGTTTAGGAGTTTTTCCCCACTCAAAAAAAATATTTTCCACTTTGTCCCAAACATTATTTTTTTATATTCAAAGTAATATAGAAAAAAAAAGGTTCCTGGTCAGTACCCAGTAATCTGCAAAAGTCTACACCATGTACCAAACAGAAAAAACGTAAGTAAACTAGAAGTCTTTCAGCAGTTCCTTGGAACTTTCTTTCAAAGACTTTTCTATTTTCAAAAAACCACAGTGATGTTGCATCACACATACCTCTTCAGTGCTTTTACCACAAGCTAGTCATATGTCAAGAAGTCCCTGTGTGCAAAGCATTAAAAACAGTAGATGTAGATTATTCCATCCAGTATAGACATGCATCCTGCAAGTAGCTATGAGCATAAAAACTTAGATTACAGCATCACTTCTATTAGAAACACAACTACAAGAATAAAGGAAGCAAGTAGAACTACGCCAATTTTTTGTTATACTTTGGTCATGTAGAGTTATCCCATGCAGATGTTCTGGAAGCTCAGAATGCAAGTTATGAAGTTTAAAAAAGAAACAAATAACCCTTCAGATTTCCCTGAATATTCTTGAACTAAAATATCCAATAAGACAGAATTGGCAATATTCTCATAATCTTTTTACTTTTCAAAATTAAAATTCAGTAGTAGTGCATATACATTCAACAGATACAATAAAGACATTTAATAACATATTCTTCAGCTCTCAATTTCTTTCTCAATACAGTCAATGCATTAGGAAACAACTGCAGCAGGGACAGCTCACATAAGCCACTGTTCTTGTTCTTTTCTGTACTTCTCAGACCACTTCTGAGTAAGCTCTAGGTAAATATTTGGCTTATGTGGTTTATAATCAAGGTAAACCACCTGTCCAGTCCGTTTAGGGACAGCTTTTTCAATCTGAGTTCCCTCGTGCCATTCATTAAAAGATGTAATAGAGATAATTTCCGGTCGGACCAGAAGGGCTGCGCTGAAGGCAGTCTCATAGTACTTCCCATTGACACGATTACGGGTGTTGTGGTTGTTCCATGGTCGGATACTGGTATCAATATAGCCTGGGCCCACACTTGGAATAAACATTAAGTTGTTACTATCACAAAAGGCTTTTAAACCTGCCCAATTATGATGAGATGAGCCATAGGAGAAGCCATTGGTGGCAAAGTACGTGTACATTCCATCAAAACCACTTCTGTGAATGTCATGCTTATGTCTTTCTTCTACAAGAAGTGCAATGAATAATGCATCATACGGAGTATTTCGAATACTCTGGGATCCAGAAACAGTTAGTAGATTTGCCCATATTTCAGGAATTGTTACGTAAGAATCGTAAACGTAAAACATGGGAAGAAATTTGCCTGTGCTGGTCTTCTGCCTGTAAAAGGCCGGATGGCCTCCGTATCTGTAAAGCAAACAAGTATCGTTAAGACAAAATTTGCCATTTGGAAAATACTGTTGAACAATCTGAGCTGAAGACTTTTCTTAAAAACTAATTTAAATAGACAGGGCATAGACTTCAAAACATAGCAATCCATATCCACTCTCAGTCCAGTGTTTGCTGAAGTATCAAATAATGAATCTTCAAAGAACCTTTCAACTACTACAAATTAGTAACTGTCCTGGCTTTGGCCGGAACAGGGTTAATTTTTTTCTTAGTAGCTGCCACAGTGCTGTGTTTTTTTGATTTAGCATGAAAATAACATTGACAACCCACTGATGCTTTGGCTGTTGCTAAGTAGTGCTTACCCTAAGGCAAGGACTTCTCAGTGTCTCATGCTCTGCCAGTGAGGAGCTGCACAAAAAGCTGGGAGGGAGCATGGCCAGGACAACTGACCTGAAGTGGTCAAAGGTATATTCCATATTGCAGAATGTCATGCCCAGTATATAAACTGGGGGAGTTACCTGAAAGGGGGCTGAGCATTGCTCAGAGCTGGCCTGGTGGTCTGCAGGTGGTGAGCAATTCATCTTGGCTACTGTTACTCTCTTTCCCTCTCTTTATTGTTAGTGCCACCAGTAATACTATTAGCATAATTATTATAATATTATTTTGTTTCACTCGTTAAATTGTTCTTTTCTCAACCTGTGAAGTTTATCTTTTCCTTCTCATTCACCCCACAGTGCTATGGGGCAGGGGGGGAAGGAAGCAAGCAGCTGTGTGGTAGCCTGCCGCTGGCTGGGGTTAAACCACAACAGTAACCTAGTGTCAAATTGTGCTACAGTTATTAGTTTCCTCTGAAGGGCAATTCTACAATTCAGTATGAAATAAGATGGTCTAAGCAGCACTGATAAACAAGACAACTAGCAGCTACACAGAATTTGACAAGATGAATTAAAATCACTAGAGGTCAACACATTAAAGCTCTAGGTGCTAGTCTGCCATTATAAAAATGTATATTTAATTTATATATCACATGGTTAATATTTTAACTCCTTTAATGTGAAGTATCATGACTTATGGTATTAACGACCATTGAAAGCAATTTACATTTGAGTATCTATGTAAAGTTCACATTTTAATATTTAAAAAACAGACTGAGATTTGCACCACTGAAATATGAACAAAGTTCCTTACAGTTCTCTTCAGTCTCAGTAGATCTTTATATATTCTCAGAACTTCTACATCATATGCATAAGCCCCCTAAACCAGCATGTAAGAAACCCCAAAGGAAACCATCCCAAAACGACTCACTTGTCAATGATGTACTTGACGTTGTGGTACATACTGCGATCATCTCTATCTTTGTAAGGTTCAATATGAAAAGTGACCTGAAAGGTGAAAACGTAAAAGCAACACAAATGTAAAACACTATTGAATACATGGGCACTGTGTATTAAATGAAGCAAGTACCAGTCAAAAAAAATATATTTCTTCCTTACAGACCAAACATTTTCATCAATACAACTCCTGCACTGCTAAGATTAGAAGCTTCAGATCCCAGGAAGATTGCTATTGAAGTAAATATTTAGGGTTTTTACATTAAAACAAAACACTGCTTTTGTATTCCCTAGGCTACAGCAAGTGGTAATCATGCTTCAGAAAACTTGAAAAGCTATAGAAACTAAAAATGGAAATAAAAAATTATTTGAATGTCAAAGAACTAATTAACTAATGAAACATTTTTAAATTTAATTTCTAACCAATGTATTAAATTTGCTATATATAATGCTCCATGGATAGTTTTCAGTGTCAAAATAGATTTTAAGATATGGGATATGAAAACTTTAATTTAAAATTTTATAGATTTATCTAGAGCAATAAGCTCTTGCAACTACATCTAATATAATGTACTGCTACTGCTCTGAATGTCAAGCTTGGAGGTAATGGAATTAATTAACCTATATATGTGAAGTAATTCCAATGTAAAAATGCATTTGTATTCAAATATACATTTACAGAAGAGTACATTACCTTAATCAAAGCAACTAGTTTTTCAGAAGCAATTTTAGAACAAAATGCATTTAATAAAGTCTTTGACAACTTTGCAACAGTAGAAAATTTCCATTGCAGAGCCAATATTTATCTCTATTAAGTAGAAACAATAGAAAAATAGTATCAGACTAAATCACTAGGACAGATAGTACAGGTTGAAGAGCACTATAATTTCATCTTTTATTTCCAGCTATCAAAACTAGGCAAATCAAAGGGACGTATCTTTTCACAAACTTTTATTTAGCAGACATAATAGAAATGTATTTTAGATATTGGTTTTTGTCTACTGACACTCCTAACATTTACTTTAATAACTTACTAATGCAAGAATGTTTGAAAACTTTACAGTGAAGGTAGCATTTCCTAGTGGTATCTACACTGAATATCTGTATTCCCATAATTATTTCAAGCAGTAACAGCAGCTTCATTCATATTCCAATCATTATCACACTATTGCATGCATTTTTCTTGGTAGCTTATTTCATTTTTCCTTGGTTCCTTTGATACTTGGATGTTAACAAATTCTTTAGATGAGAGCAAGGTGATGATCTGAAAATACTTTTACTTTTTTTCTTTCATTTTAATAGTTTGCTATTACCTAGTGCAACCTATGTCCCATAATGCAATTCACACAGTATTTTTCACAGTTTCAAAATTACTTCTGTATCTGATTTATCTTCCTACTTCCCTCCTGCTTGCCAAGGAATCTACAGTTGCTCCCAGTGACAGGAAATTTCTCTGAGAATCTGCAACTTGCATGACCAACTAAAACCAGAGCTTATGAACAGGCTGTGTTTTCAGTACAGAGTACAGCAACACCCTCCAGAGATGAAACACATACAGCTACTTAAAAACTCAAATGTATTACCTGGCAAGATTAAAATGCAATGCACGTTTTCATTATCACAAAAGGAAAACACAAGTTTTATTCTGAAAATAATAATAATTAAAAAAAAAAATCAAACAACAATTTTAGATTCTACTGATCAATTCACGTAATCTTTATTTGATATGATATTTCACCCATTTCAAGAAGGCAGTAACTTAGCCTTTCTATCCTGTCATACCCTGTAGTAACCATAAAGTCAGAGCACCATCTCTCCGACCTTACAGTCCAAGGCAAAAGTTCCTGGTAACTTCTGGGATAAAGACATTAATTCAAACTCGATCTTCTAAATCTGCCTTTATTACTCATAGATGCTTGCTCGTGATCTCTATGATGAGGCGCCAGCAAGTTATGAAATGCAAAACATGAAGACAGTCCTTCTTCTTTCTCAAAGTTCCTTAGTTTATAGATCACTGTATTCCATAGTATTTTGTAAAATGTAACACTTCCTTCAACTCCTAAGCCTCATTGGAAAACAACATATCATCTTATTTTAAAAACTGTTTCCTGAAAAGAAATAGAAAATAAATACCCACAACACTATACCTTAGATTCTGCATGCTAAAGCAGATTACAATATTTATTCTATTTATAAGGCAATATTTCTCAGGTCCTACCAAAATTCAGTGCAATTCTAAGGCTTCTGTGACCCAAAAGAAGTGCAGCATAATAGGAGACAGAAACAGAAGCCACTATTATATGACAGGCTTCCCTGCCCTACACCTTGAGTAAAAGTAGTAAACTCTTAGCAAGGTTTACTTTCCTAATCAGTCCCATTTTATCATCTAAAAATACTTTACCTTTAGGCTATATTTGTGTGCATAGTCCAAGATAACAGGCACCAAATCATCAGTTGGTTCTCCATTTTCATCAGCCATACCTGGTGGGTACCATGAAAGCACTATTACACCTGAAAATACAAAACTTCAGTTTTAATTCATGCTGTTTAACATATTACATGTACACTACTGTAACATGTAATGTTACATGAGTTAAAATTATTGTTTGATGCGAAACTTACATAATATAAATCAGAATCTCAAATTACTTTTTAACTAGTTAAAAAAAATCTCAGTATTCTCAGAGTGTATTTTAACTCCTCTCTTTGTTTACAGGACTACAAAATAAACAGTGGTTAGATCATCTGTCAAGGGAACAGATCTGTGCTCAGCATCCTAAGCCCAACACTCAAAGCCATTCCCTCCCACTTTTCAGCACAGCATTCTAACCTTCAGTTTGTACCAGGAGGAAAAGAGTGCTCCCCAATAAGGCATTATAGCTATGCCAAAATAGAGCCAGAGAATATGAAGATACACAGGGTATATGTATAACATAGGGTTATAGAACAGTCAAGAGGAGAGGGCTATGCATGTGACGAAAGATTCTTATTTTATAAAAATTTATTCTCCAACATATTTCTTCATTGTACCTCTGGCTCTACCACAAAAAAAAAAAAATCATTCAATATTAGAAGCAGTGACTGTAATCCCACAACCTTCTTTCTTGCTAAAAGCAGTTACTCTGGTGTAATCCACACTTACAAGCATGTCAAATTAGTTTTTAAATTTATTATCTTCAAAAATGCTTGAGTAACTCTCAATAACTTAAGTATGTTACTAGTCCTGCGAAAAAAAGACAACAAATAGAATGACCTGGTACTGTAAATTTTTCTGAAGCTCTCCATGAAAGTGAAGAACACATACCTCTTCAGAAAGGCTAAACCCTTTCCTTCTAAAATAAAATGCTGTCAGATAAACAAATTAGACCTTTTAGATGTGCAGCTGGAAATAATGTCAAGAAGAAGGTAAGTCTGAAAAAATACATAAAATAACTGATGTAGAAATATTTTCCTAACAATGTTATTTAAAACATATGGAAGAAACAAGCAATATGATTCTTTTTCACTAGGTAAAGATTTAAGTACACAAATAAGGTCACTGAAATAGGAAGTACATACTCTAGTTAGCCTACTTTGCTAACATTATAACATTTCTGACTAAAAATTTCCAAACAAACAACTCCAGAATTAGGAAAAAGAAAGCATAAGTTAGAGTCAATACACAATCACGTTCTAACATCCAAACCAGAAGTCTGAGCTCACCATACACAGGAAGTAGTTCAACTGTCTCCATTCCCTCCACACTTCATCAAAAAGTGAATCACAAGTAACACTATCACAAGAGACAGTCTGCTCAAGGACAAGAAAAATGCAATATTTTACTGCATTTTATCACATTATCTTTTATTTTATGCAAAAGAGAAGGACCAAATTCAAATGAGTAAGATGGAAAGAACAAGCAGAACAGTAGCAACAACTTGGGTATCTTGAATACCTCCGACAAGACTCTTCTATACCTTTAGGAAACACATAAAAGTTCAGGCAACGGAATTGCTGATCAAGGAACCTAAACTCACATTTGCATTGATCTTTCCCTGAGAAAGATTACTTAACATTTTCTTTCCTGTGGTTAAAAAAATAAAGTTATGTACCACTTCAGGAGTCTAAAAGAGAATGCACTTGATGCTAAAAACAATATTAAAAATGTTTCAAACCTTAATGATTAGGTGAATGAAAGTGATTCAGTACAAGGTGATTAGCAGTCTGAATAATGCTATGAGCTCTGGTCATGTTGCTCCAACTACATTTACAGAAGCATTCAGAGTTTAATATTAGCATATACGACTGCTAATTTAAAGAGGATTAACATAAAAAGGACCAGAAAGTTCAACAACAAAGAACAACACCAAAAATATATTGAATATTCTTATGTATATAGTTCATCTTATTGAGAGAAACAGAACATCAGTTTCTATTTAAGGAAGATACTTTTGGACAATTAATGAATTAATATCTATTTGTTATTGCATACACAGAATTCAGAGAAAAAAAACCCACTCAATAATTGAACAGACTGCTCCATAACCATGTTAACATGATTTTCTGAAACCTGGTCTTAAAACTGAAGTATAAAAATTTAATACACAGGCTATATATTCCAGAAATGGTTTCTGTATTTTCCATATATGTTATCAGTGCTTAACAGTAAGTCACAAAAAACATGTACCTAACTACTAATACTTTTCTTATATTTCTGTGCTGCTACACTCATCAGACAAAGCTCTGAAGATGTAGGTTTCAGCTGGGGGTTAAAACTCAGAGATACAAAGACATTTACTAGTTTCAGACCATTTCCTGAATTACACAGAAAAAAAAATGGAAGAATGGGTCAGTTGTGTTCGTTGGCATACATAAGGCTGGATAAATGAACAACATGCTGAAATGTTAACACTCATTACCAGTTGAAGCTGAACGCATTTGTTTCATGTGGGCTTCTATGACAGTAGGGTCTTTGGAACTGTAAGATCCGAGTTCAGGATAAAAGTTGGCCCCAATGTCCTCAGGAGGATTATGCCTCCCCTTTGGATAATTGTTTGCAATTTTAGGATCCCAATGCGGCAACAGTGGATGGTTCCAGTGAATATATTTACCGTCAAACTGTGGATTCCCATACCAAGTATAGTAAAATATGTGAAAGTTATAATTAGGAGAAGACAGCTCCTCTTCCAGTTTATTTACAGGAGGCATAGATGCTTTCATAGTATTGACAGCAATACTGTGCAAATTACTGACACGTGTTACAGTATCTCCTTGAACCCTATTCAGTGAATTCTGCTTACTGTCTAAAAGAACTGTTCGTTGTTGAAGCTCAGGCAACAAACCAAGTCCAAACGGATCCCCAAAGCCAGCTCTGTCAGGTCTCAGCGTCTTCAAAGCCATCATTATGGAGCAAATAAACAAAATAAAAAGCAACAAAATGATGCACGTTCTTCTGCGAAATCTTGCCATGATGTCATAGTTCAGAATCCCAACAGAAGGATTTTAGCCGCAACTGATCAAAAGACAAATATTTTAAAGTCAGATTTCTTATTACCTAATTCAACAGTATGAAATGCTTCACAAAGTCTCTACATAATAGAAATAACAAGGAGACAACTGTGATGCACACACTGACTGTGTAACTAACAGACCTTTGTGTGGGGGGACACAAACAAAACTCCATTTTTTTATTTGAGAACATGAGATTCTGAGGTTCTACCACCAAGGACTCAAATATTTCATTAAATATCTTACTTTTGAACTTCATTGTTATCCTAACCCAGGTAAATAACATGAAATGGAAATTCTGGTTACATTATTGCAGAACTATCATGCCTTGACAAGTGCTATTCTGGCAGAAATAGCACAGAAAACAATTAAAAAGCAGAAGCCATGAAAGGAGAATAACAGAACAAGAGTAAAGTACAAAATGGGATATGACGGAACTACAGCTTATGTTCGGAATGCAGGTTTCATTTACTAACCTATTTACTGGCTTCAGACCAACCACCTTGTGTTTAGTTACCCAATATATTAACTAAATACTTCAGCAAATTAAACTTTGCTTTGCAACTTTATAGATCTAAGATTCTAATCTGTTTTCTGAATTACGTAAGCAAAAACCAAGATAGCATTAAGGATGTACCTCAAGCAGAAAGCCTGCAAGTTAGCTGCTGACAGCCAGTTAATACAATGTCACTGCTGCCTGGCCTTTCATGTAGAATTCCAGGGCTAAACTCAAAACAAGACCAACCACACAGAGCAAGATTTGAGTCCTGAAAGTAGGGGGAAGAAAATCAGTATAATGGAATGCCCAATTGCTTTATTTATAACTTTAAGTCCTGTTCAACATTATCACAAGAGAACCACAGAAAAGGATTAACAAAATTTAGGTTACCACCGAATTATGTGGAACAAGATTATGCATAAAACTGACAACACTAAACTGGAAAATCTAAGAATGAATTTCTGATTCAAGAGCCGATACACATAACATAGCTGTGATTTTGTATTTCTGCCAATGACCTCCAAATTTGAGAATCTTATTTTAATTTACTGAGATGTACACAGGTAATTTTAAGATATTTATAAAGTATCTTACCATAATTTCCTGTTAATGCTCTTTACTGATTTTATAGTGCATTAACATATAGCTCAGTTGTCACAACACACTGTTTGCTACTGCTGCAGTAATTTTAGATGAGGAATTTTAGAATATGCTTTTCAACAATATAGCCTAAATTGGATTAGCAGTAATACACTGCCAAAAAGGGAAGTTCTGCTTCCATTTCCAATATTAATCCCTTCATCCTACTGTCTACTCCTAGTCGCTTCTGCGATTCATTTTGTTTTCACACTAAGGTCACTCATTCACTTTAACAGCAAATCCCTGTTAACATTTCAAAAATAAACAAGAAAACCCTTGTGCACTCTGACCTTGTTAGAGAGATGACTGAGCTGAATAAGTATCACAGCACTAAAGTCAACAAAGAAGAACAGAGGGAAGAAGGTAAGAGTACGAAAATTTTATTGTTCATTTTGCCCAACTGGATTGTGAAACCATACCTTTGGCTACTGCCAGGAAAAATGATTTTACATCATATATGCTTTTAGTACTTAAGACTTTGAGTTAAAATTTTGTATCATTTTACATCAAATTACAGGGTTCTTCTTCTATAGCTAACAATCCATCCCAAGATCTTAGAATTTCGTCAAAGAAATTATCTGGAGTGCAGAACATCTTTCTTCTAATAAGAAATTAAATACATTCAAAATACTCCTACTACTTTTCATGACCTTTTCAGTCTTCTTTCAAGTATATTATGCTACCCCTCCCTAGTAGTTTAAGTCAATTTTCAGATTAGACAAACTGAAATTTTCTAAAGGATCACGATTTTTTTAAAGAAAACAATATTATTCACCAGGCTAATGTATTAATGTACTCAGTTTAATTTAACCCAGGTGCTACTGATTTTCATCAAGCAACATACAGGATTGCCAGTGATAAACTACTTCTGCATTTATTATTTTATCTCTTCTCTTCTGTAAAAAAGAATTGATGACTGCAGTGTCTATAATTAGAATGTTCATAAGGTTTTTCATTTGGGTTTTCCTATTCCATATCAAAGAAACAGTTATTTTTTTATTCTTTGCTTGACGTATCTGCTACACAATTCCTCCTATTTCGATTAAGATTTCACTATTATAAAGTGCTTTTTCTGAAGTCAGGAATTGATCTTGGTGCTCTATGTTCTTATTTCAACAAGTATTTTTTCAATGGAATATTTCTCATTAAAGTATACTGAAAAACGACCAGCATGCTTATAAATAATTGATGAGCATCAAGACAGACTCTGGTCTAGCATAGCATATTATGAAGACCCAGTATGCTTATACAGAAGCTCAGCATCAAAGTGAAAAATTTCTAGAACAAGCAATTGATATCTATGGTAAAGGCTTCTTTTTTGGGAAGACATCAGTCTCAATGATGATATAATTTAGCCCTGGCATAGACACATATACTGTAAAAGCTGCACTGAAGAGCTACAGGTAAGCAATGCTTCATATGTCTTTTATTCTTGTTCAGATCGACTTTTCAGAGACAGAGGCAGATAAATTACCCTCATCAATGCTGGTGCCACAGCAGAATGGTTATATCAGGGAAACAAACTGAGCAACCATGCCCTATGAAACAGCTACCTGAAGTTACACCTATCCTTAGAACTGGAAAAAAACTTAGAACACATTTCTGATTCAACAGTCATTAAAGAAAGCTTAGCTTTGATTTTGCATTTGTCATGGACATCCAAATTTTAAAGTATGACTGCAATTTACTGAGGTACATGTCATTCCTTTATACTTATAAAGTACCTTGCCTTGAACTTTCGGGTGCATTTGAATCTAACAGCAATTGCCTTTCTCTCTAGGAAGAAGTCAGCCTGAATAACTTCAGCTTTATGCAGATTAACACCCTACATGCAGTTACTCTGACTCAAAAGCTTTTGGATTCCTACTCCAAGTTTGTTGACCCATCTAGATGTACCAGCCAAAAATGTAAGTAGTTTGAGCTCTTTCTCTTGCCTACTAAATTAATTTTAAAAGAAAAAGCCATCTGTTACAGGTTAGAAGGATGAATAAGTTAGTTTACATGTCTTTTGGTTTCTCCTTTAATGAGTACAGATACTACAGTTCCCTTCATTACACATCAGAAAAATATGAAGCTTTATCATGAAAGGGTAGAACCTATAATTCCATAACATCCTGTCCCCTTCTCAAAAAAAAAATTTGACACAGTTATTTTACTTTTTAGTGTGTAAGCTCCTATACAGAATTAAAAGCACAAGATAAATGTAAGTGTATCTATCCCACTATGACCATCCCTATTCCAAATTAATTTGTTTTTCATTGGTAATAAATAGTATGAAACTCATCACAGCAGGCAAAATCTCCAGATGGTCTTCTTAAAACACCTAATACCTCCATGAAGAAATAAAAAAAAAAGCATCTATGAAAAAAACAGAAGTATTTCCTTAATTCTTCCCCAAACTTAACAGAAAGTCTGTCTCAAGGATAACATCTCTCATTTAAGCCCTTACTTGACAGTACGTTTTTGTTTTTTTTCTTCTTCACGGTAGCTTTTTATACCCTGAAGTTACTCTGCAGGCAAACCTTCTGTTTATCCTTTCCACCATATGAAGAAAAAAGTGTACAGAGGGACAGATGATAAGAGGTTTTTTTCCCCAACTTGTTTCCCAAAATAAGGATGTTTCTTCAGTCAAAGAAAGCAAATAAAACAAAAACCAACCAACCAGAAAAAAAGCTGAGGGTTTAATTGCCCTAGATAATTTTGGTCAGATGATTCTGACCAAACTCAAGTTTCCATGCCTTGCCCAATGGGTTTTGTTTTCCAGGTTTGCGGATTCCAAAAGAGAAATACACAGTGCAAAGTATGTTTGGATATAACAGATTCATCTATTTTAGTAAGAATGAGCAAATACTGTAATTAATTTAATCTGATGTTCCTTAAACTCAACAAATGGATATTCAATACAGAATAGAGGTCTGAAAATCTGATTTTATTGATCAAGTGTAAGGTCATCCAGAAGTCACTGAGGCTGGTAGATCATGCATGGAATCAAAACTTCTAAGCTTATGTTCTGCTTTCTTTTTCTCTAAGAACCTGAAAACTCTGAAGTGACAGATGACCTCTAGACAGAGCTGCAGCTCCCAGGCCTTAAAGGCCCTTCATTCTGGAGCTACAGTACAGATGTGCACCTAGAAACATTACTTTGGTTCCCAAGTGATTGACCAGGTGAGATTTTGTAAACATCCCTGAGGGCTGATAACAGTGTCTAAACCACTATATTTACATAGCACATTCCGGTCTCTGGAACACATATAATAAAAACAACAAAAGCTGACCATATGTTTCTTGTAACTGTTTCCAGCATTAGAAAAAAAAAAACCAGGGAATTTCTCAAAAAGTCTCTGCATATGAAAAATCTTTTTCTAAGATCTTTTTTTTTTAATACCTTGAAAATCATTAATGATGGAAGAAGACATTAAATATGGTCTTTATAGCTGTACTTACATACTAAAAAGATATCCTTTTAACCAATTCCAATAATAGATTTCTTTTTGGTCCACTCAATTCAGAAAGAGGTATTTGAAATATGACAATCCTAACATGGATCACTCAGAAATGTGACTTGAATTTAAGAAAGGCAGCAGCAGTAACAAAACACAATCTTGCTGGATTCTTCATTCTAAACAAAGGTGGTAAGGCAGTGTTATATCATATATAAGTATTTGACCTCGACGTGCCAACGTTCTTCTACTTTGAAAGGACATGGAAACACACCCCTAACTTTGAGCAGCTACAGGCCATGAAAAGAAAGCGACCTTCAGACAGCTCCATCATAAGGGAGCTACCTGCGAACCCGCCCCCGGGGCAGTTCATAGCACGGGCAGCTGCACAGCGAGGCTTTCTGACACGAGCTGAAAGTGACAGAGGGGAGCGAACCCAGACGGCAGAGCCCGCTCCCCTCGCCTGAGCCAGCCATCGCATTTCGAGCGATCGCACTTCTCTGCCACAACAGGGGCATGAGCCGCGGGCGGGAGGAGACGCGGGGCTCCCGCAGAGGGAGGAGGACAGAGGGAGGGCACCGCCCGGGGGAGCCCCGGCCCCTCCGACAGCGGCTGCGGGCGGGGGCGGGCATCGTCCCTTCCTCTCCCGGCCTCTTTCAGCCCCGTGGAGCCCCTTCCCCAGTGGCCGGGGCCGGGCGCGGGCTCCTGTGGAGGGCCGCGCCGTTACTCACCCGCGGGAGGCAGGAGCGCTGCCCGAGGCCGGTGGCGGTTCCCGCGGGAAAACCCGAACGGGCCGCGCCGGGCCGGGCGGGTCCCGCCACTTCAACGGCGCCGGGCGGCAGCCGCGCGTGCGCCAGCCGGGGCGCATGCGCGGGGCCGGGGGGGCCGGGCGAGGCTTGCGCCGGCTGGGGCGCAGGTTCTTCGTTATCCCTTGGGGGGCTTGCGCTGCGCTCACTGCCTTTTCCCTCTGGGAGGAACGCACGTACGCCGGTGCTGAAATGCCCAAGGCAGCCGGTGGGCTTTCAAATAGCTGCATTTTTTTTTTTTCTTGCCTTTTTGCCTTTTTTTCTTTTAACTTTTTTGTTTGTTTTACTTTGTTTGTTTGTTTGTTTTACCCAGAAGGCCTAAAAATCTTTTCTTTAAAAGCCTTTGCGGGATTGTTGGTTGCTTTTCAGCTGGGGAAGAGCTTGCTGAATGGTAACCACAAAATCACAAAAATCACAGAATCAGTTAGGTTGGAAAAGACCTCTGAGGTCATCGAGTCCAACCTATGGCCCAACACCACCATGGCAACTAGACCAAGGCACTAAGTGCCATGTCCAGTCTTTCCTTAAGCACCTCCACTGATGGTGACTCTACCACCTCACTGGGCAGCCCATTCCAACATCTGATCACCCCTTTCCGTGAAGAAACTCCTCACAATGTCTGACCTAAACCTCCCCTGGGACAGCTTAAGTCTGTGTCCTCTTGTCCTGTCACTAGTTGCCTGGGAGAGGAGACTGAGCCCCCACGTGGCTACAACTTCCTTTCAGGTAGTTCTAGAGAGTGATAGGTCACCCCTGAGCTTCCTCCAGGCTAAACAACTGAAGCTGCCTCAGCTACTCCTCACAGGACATGTGCTCCAGGCCCTTCACCAGTTTCATTGCCCTTCTCTGGGCAGAGATAGGCAAGTAATGGCTGGAGAACGCCTGTGGCTCGAATCTGTGGGCAATGCTGCATATAAGAGTGGCACCTCTGCACCCTAAGGGTGGTATTTTACATTAGAGTAGGGTGTTCAACACAGTGATACATTAACAAAGTCAGTGCAGTGGGGTAATTGCCCACCCTTATACCCTGTCAGCTGTATGGGAACAAATCAGGAAAAAATACATGGATAGAAGTGTGATGTATACTCATAAGTCATTTTGTAGTGTGGTGGGTCTGGCTGACCGAGAATTTATTTCCCCATAGTAGCCCTCTGCCGTGCTCTGCATTGGTAGCTAGAGGAGTGTTGATAACACACCCATGTTTTGGCTACTGCTGAGCACAGCATCAGCACTGTAACATTCCTTTCTCAGTCGAGGGTGAGATCCTGGGAGGGGCCACAAGTAGGCCAGCTGACCCACACTGACCAAGGGGATATTCCAGACCATATGACGTCAACCCAGATATAAAAGCTGAGGCAAGGAGCAGGACCAGAGGCATTCATTGTCTCTGATGGCTGATTGTTACCTGTGCTGGAGCCCTGCTTCTCAGAGAAGTGGCCATCCATCGCTGCTCATGGGAAGTAGAGATTAACTGCTGGTTTCTGCTTTGTACATGTGCACGCTGCTTTTGCTTTCTTTTTTTGCATAAACTGCCTTATCACAACCCACAATTTGTGTTGTTTTCTTTTCCCACCTTACTCTCTCCCCTGTCTGGCTGGGAAGGGGAGAGTCAGAGTGGCTGGGTGGGCATCTGGCATTCAGCCAAGGTGAACCCACCAAATGTAGCTACATATAATTTCAATAACGTAAAAATGGTTTCACTGATGTTTTGTAACTTAAGATTTCATGTGTGCTTTACCCTTTTTATTTCTAAACAGTGAAAATAGGCTATGAATAGTTTCCATAAGATTAGTAATCAAATCAATGAAAAAAAACCCACATTCTCATTGTCTACTGTAACTTCAGAAGTAAAGAACACTCGTGTATAAAAACTGTGGATTGACTCAATACAAGTTGTTGCATTAGGTAAACAGCACAATCTTCTGATCAAATGAAAACATTTCTTCCCTCTGCCATATGGAAAATAACTGTAATGAATTGGATCCCTGTGGTGTAGTTTGCTTGATTTTTTGTTAAGAATCTCTCTAAGCCGTGAGAGAAAGTACAGTGATCAGAATTGTGGTTTCATTGAAATCAATAAGAAAACTCTCATTAATTTCAACAGAGACAGTATTTGACCTCTTCTGTGAATGAAAAGACTTGGAATGAGTGTCTCATATTGTATCATACTGTAGATATAAACAAGACAATTCAATAGCTCCTGTCGTTCTCTTTGAGTTCTTAGAAAATTGAAGGAATTGTTGCATGATGTTTTCTTTGTGTTGTCTGAGTGCTCTAATGAGAAAAATGTTTGAAGCAATTCTAATTTCTAATATTATTTCTTGCATGTATCTGGATAATTTCATTAACAGGTATTATGTTGTAAGTGATTCAGAAATGTCATGCTTTATTAATAAATGAGTTGGCATGTGAGTAGACTGGAGATCAAAATAACAAAACTTGGTATCCATATAATTTCCTCACAGTCTTACCAATTTTTTCTTTACTGTTTTCTGTCTTTTGTTGTCTTCTTTCTTTCTTCTGTCTTTTTTCTTTCTCCTTTTTTTTTCTTCTTTCCTTCTCTCTTTCCAAAGAAAAGGTAGTATAAGTGTGCTCTTCACTTCTATTTTATGGAGGACAGAACTTTAATTTTCACTTTCTCTTTACCATATAGGAGAACTCCTACTTTAACTAAGAAAGATTGTTTAAAAACAAGGTAATCAGAAAGTTTAAGAGTGTAAAAAGTAAATCTGAAGCTTCATTTGATCATGTTCCTTTAAGAGTATGTGTTTACAGGCTAAAAGTATACTAATGTTGGGAAATAAACAGAAAAAAATAATTAGAGGGGAAAATTCCTAACATTTGTTGTTCTGGCATAATTCTGGAGCATTTTTGCTGATCAGAGTCTGCTGGCTAAGAGTTCAGAAAGCAAAAAGAGGAAACCTGTATTGCACAATTTCTTCCAAGCCTTTCTGCATATTAGGGAAATTAAGTAATTATGCTCAGTTTAAGTTTAGGTGGAACAAAGACGTTAATATGATTGTGGAAATGTTATTGATTAACTTTCTTTTTTAATGTCTTGTGTTACATTTCTTTTTCCTCCTTGGTCTTATGATTGCTTATTTTTTCTGTGTTAGGTCAAGATGAACTTTTCCCTAGCCTGCTTTCTGATATTCTTATCCTTCCTGTAGTGTAGCTTCTATAATTTTCTCCTCCATTATATCCTATGTCTTCTCACTTTTATTTTTTTTATGGATATAATAACCTGATACACTCTTCTGGCTTCAGAACAAACACAAAAGAGGGAATAGTCTGTGCTTGTAGCCTTCCCTTCTGTTCTCAGTAATCCTGTGCGACTCCACAAATCTCTCTATTTCTCTTTCAGTAATCACTCAATCCAGAGGTCCTCATTTGAAGTTTCATGAATCTCTGCCACTTTATCTGATACATAGCCATTCCTTTGAATTCTTCTTCCCAGAGCCTCTTATTCCTTCATCCCACATTTTTCCTGGGCAGAGGCTAAAGACAAACTGTCTTTTTTGCCACAAAAAACAGTGGCAAAGTGATGCTCCATTTTTCACTGAGAGTTTTCAATAGCAGTGGAGATACTGTAATATTTTGGTTGGATTTGGATATCTATACATATACTTTTTACAGGTTTCAAAAGATAACTTTGAAACAGTAAAAATTGGCTGTGCAGATTATTTAGAGCGATGAAAGCTTTGATTATGAAGACTTCAATAATACACAGCTAGGGACAAGGACATCTGTAGATCTTCAAACTGTGAATATAAGCAAGCTTTATTAAAGCTCATACTCATTTTCTGTCATGAAACTAATCCCTGGTTTAGAGAACCATTTATTGAATGGTTTCCTAAACTGTATGTGTGTCACGGTTTAACCCTGCTGGGAACTCAGCCCCACATGGCCACTCGCCTGCTCCCGAGTAGGATGGGGGAGGGAATCAGAAAAGTGAAAAAACTCATGGCTTGAGATAAACACAATTTGACAGGTAAAGCAAAACTGTGCACACAAGCAAAGCAAACAAGGAATTTATTCACCACTTCCCATCTGCAGGCAGGTGTTCAGCCATCCCCAGGAAAGGAGGGCTCCATTACATATAACAGTGGCTTGGGAAGATGGGAAGACCCACAATCACTTTGGAGGTTCACCCTTCCTTCTTCTTTCCCCAGCTTTATATGATGAGCATGACACCCTCTGGTAATGGATACCCCTTTGGTCAGTTGGAGTCAGCTGTCCAGGCTGTGTCCTCTCCTAACACCCTGTGCACCCCCAGCCCCCTTGCTGGTGGGATGGGGTGAGAAGCAGAAAATTCCTTGACTCTGTGCAAGTACTGCTGAGCAGTAGTGAAATGCAGTTATCAACACTGTTTCCAGCACAAATCCAAAACATAGCCCATATGTTTTTCTGCTATGAAGAAAATTAACTCTATCCCAGTCAAAACCCCCACAGTATATGAGAGATTTGTTCCAGCCTTTCAGAAATGAAACTATTCTATACACATAGAAGTTATGTCAGTCTATTGAAGTTTTGAAATTTAGAAAAGCTTTCACCTTGGAAAACAATGGGGTTTGCATAATTTTAATTTATGTTGTGACATTAAAAAAACCAAAACAATTCAACAGGATAAACTAGAAAAAAGAGTTGTAATTATAGCCACTGATAATGTACTATACTCACGACAGAAAGACCCATTTACTTTTTGTGTGTGAAGACAATGTATGCAAAAAGAAATTTCCTTCACTTACAAAGAAAAATAATCTAATGTAGCTAATAATTTTACAAGGTCAAAATGTTGTATACTTTGTTAATACAGGAGTGCCTACCAAGCATATTGATCTGTGTACCATTGTATATATTGGATTTTTATGAAGGTTATTCATTGGGCAATGAGTATGAAAAATACATTGCACATCACTTATGTTAGCATATCTTGGGATGTACTTTTTTTTCTTTCATTTCATACTAAGTTTTAAGACCTTTCCTGTAAAGGTATAGCCAGATAAAGCATAACTCTTTATAGTACTCTTTTGTTAGAAATAAAGTTAGATAACATCTTAGAGGATGAGGGGAAAATTTTTTTTTCTCTCTGCCCATAAAGAAGATGGCAAAGAAAGAATTTAGGTATTGTTTTCAATATTTTTCCTGGAGTACTTATCTATCTACAGATGTATTTTATTTGGATTTTCATCTCCTTCAGAAATTAGAAGGCTCATTTGTGCCTTCTCTCAGATTAAATGAACTGTGATGGGACAATGATGTTTTCTTCTTCTGGCAGAAAACATAACTCAACCCAGGTAATCTTGTGCACTGATTTTTTTTTCCCCAGCAATTGTGAGGAAGAAATAGTTCTTCAAAGGAAGAAGCATGTTCAGACCACAGGGTGATATATGCTTTAAGAATACCTGAGTTAGGCAGTATTGGTAAGAAAAGGAGCCAAAGCAAGGGAGAGTTTAAAAAAAACATGACACAGATCCTGTGGGTACTCTTTAAAAACATAACCATTTGTATTCAGAGTGTTTCAATACCATTTAAGCATCCTTAGTTATGTTAGTATTACGAAAGGAAATAAATTAGCTGAATAATATTTCATCACACTTAGAAGCGTAATCAAACATTTCAATTGATTATACATTAGAGCATACGAACTTCCAGAAGAAATAAGTACTTTTCTTATTGACATGCAAGACAATTTACAGGTAAAACGCAAGCACACATGCTTAGATTTTGTTTGTTGTATGTTCAAACAGTCTGTAGCCTTGTACTTTTAAGAAGCCCCATTTTAGAGTGCCAATTAAGTTTCTGAAGATAGAGCAGCCTAGTGGTTTTGTGATGTGGTCAGGATAGCTCTGCAGGGTGAAAAAAGTTCTTCTTGTCTTGTAAGGGACCCAATTAAGGTTGAGATTGCATAACCCACTGCAGAGTTAAACTACCACCAGTGTTCAAGACTGTGAGGTTCAAAGGGATCAGGTACTTAATTGCTGCCTATACAAATCAATACTGTCATTAATAGTATGACTTCTTTTATTTGGTGGAATGTCAGGGTGAAAATCAAACAATGTTCTATGTTTGCACTTCCAACTTTTTCTAGCTCTTGTTTTAGGAATACATGAATCACTGATAAATTTCACATTGAAACATGTAGCTGTGATACTAAGGTGACTAGATTTTAATTTTGACCGCTGGGTACATGATTACTTTATACGTGAATGGATGGTAACAAATATACAATTTTTAATTTTTTTTAAGGGATTGCTGGTTGACATAAAATATTTGTCTTATTTCCCAGTAAACAAGTCTAAATGTTTTCATATATTAAACAAATATTGGCTCAAGGTAAACCAATATACATGCAGTATCTATGTAATATGCTATGCAGTATCTTAAACCACCAAAAAGTGTTGAATGACCTGATAATAGTGCAGCTGTGATGACAAAAGACTACAAAACAGTGTATATTCTACCTAATCAGGCTGCACTGTTAAAGGTGCTGGGATTGAAGGAGTCACAAAGGAATGGGAGGACATATGTGGAATTAGGCTATGGAATGAGAACCTCTAATAGTGGAAGCACTATAAAGCACAGATTTTCCTCATAAAGAAAAGAAAAAAAATGGGTTAAAGTATTTGTGCCTTCCATTCCAGTTAGTTTGAGCTCATAAACTAGAATGGGAATTGTTTTACCATTTTTATTACAGTGTTGTTCTATAAAACAACATTTTTTTCCATCTGTATATCTGCATGGATGTAACTGAGATGCATAAAACATTAGGTGCATACTACAGGCATAGAATCTGTTTTGTTCTATCAGCCATTCTCCCCACAAACTGCACTTGGAGATCTATTCTACCTACAAAAATGTTTTCCTGTATTAGGAATCTCATTTTGGAACACTTAGAATTTGGATTAGCGAAGCAAAATCACAGAGACCAGGAATTACTAATAAGGTGCATCAGTTCACAAAAAAAATCTGTTTGTACTGTATAGCCAAGCATTAGTGCCTGGAAAGTTGCCAAGTGAGTGCAGTAATTTCCATAATTATGCAGTTAAAACTGCATCATGAAGGCATCTGATTAATTTGAAGATCATATTGTTTTATGGGATGAGAGAGGGATGAACTCCATGCAGTTGGTTAGTAGTTGCCTCAAGACTGTAGACAAAATTGTCATTTGATTTATCAGAAAGAGAAGAGGAAACCCTCACTGAGCTAGCAAATTATCAAGCACTTCAACTCTCAGTATTACAATCACTAACACTTTTGATGTTAGATGATTGACAGAGCATGAATCTCCATTGGTCAGTGCCTCTTTAGTAATAAAAATAAGAATTTGTTTCCAGTAGCACCTAATTGGATAAAAGTGCTTCTCAAAAGAGATGAAAAATTATACTGCCTGTCCTAAGGGCTTAGGAACTTCTCAAGTTTCATGATTCAGTGTGGTGTTAGAAGTGAGACACAGTCTTAGGCATTGATGGATTTATCCTGTATAACTGTTATTTCCCCATTGGTATTAATGAAAATGAAACAAGGCACCAGTTTTAGTTGGCTAACTTCTTGTAGGATCTGCAAAATAAGTTGATCTGAATGTGGATCTTAGTGGCACTGCAGGTCAGCACAGAAGAAAATATATGTAGAATATTGGAAAATATAGACAATTGCATCATGAGTGTGGAAGCTGGTAGCAAAAATGCCAAATGGGAGCATGGATTTTGCCTTTTTGTTGTTGTTGTTCTACTAAAACAAATACAGTAGTCAGGTATATAGCTGTTTCTGGCTTATTCTAAGGGAACAGTACTGTCAAGAGATGACATTGCAGTTGATGCTCACTTGGAAATGTTTCGATTACTTGATTTTTCTTTAGTGTCCTTCATTGGAAAAAAAAAATTGTCTGCTATCTGAAATGAAATATCCAGGCTGTTCACTTTTAAGAATTATTGTATGACTCACTTTCTGCCCACTTCTTTATAGTCAGCTTATGTGAGCCAGGAATTTAATAAAAATACAGTTCACAACATAGATAATGACTTGAAGATCATTTTATAGTTACTGATTTTCTATTGTAAAGATAGATTAATGATACAGTATTATGATGCAGGCAATATGGATGTTGATTGGCAACTCTGCTGTGGGACTGAATTCTTTCCAGGAAGTCACTGTAGATAAAACAATCATGTCTTAGGGAATAAACATGTCTCTTGATTAAAAATAATTTAGTACATTCCATAATTTTTGCAATTATCATACAAATAAGTAGCAGATCGAGAGAAATTATGCTTTCTGTTTTCCTAAGGTAGAAAATACTATAAAAAGCATTTTATCCACAGGAGTCATCAGAGGGTCAGGTATGCTATGAAAAGCTAACACAACTGTAAGGGTGTTCAAATAAGCTCCTCAGCTGTAGGCACGTTTCACCCTCTACTCTTGGTTCAAGGGCATTTCTTTACATGAGTTTGTAGCATGAGATCTGCACAGGTGATTAAGCCTCCAACCTTGAAGGTGTATTAGGGAGTAGAATGCTTGTTAAACAGAGCCATGAATGAACATCATACTATTTATATGGATTTTTTTCTTTTATGTTGTAGGGATGTTTTAGTATATTCTTTAAAAATCCCTACAAACAAAGACATTTAACTCGCACAAAAATTACTGCATCAAAGATAATAATTTATAAGCTATCTTGCAATACATTATTATGCAAAGCAGAAACAATGTGGTGCAAAGAAAGAGATAAGTAAGAGTTTAGTGTTAGCACTAATACATTTCAGTTGCTACTTTCTGAAAATAATCTTGAAATTTTGAGGACCTTGTAGACTTTTGTTGTGTTAATTTGTGAGGAAAAGCAGCAGATGCTTGGAAACAATTGTTTGCCTCAGCCTCATGTGAAAAATGGATGAGGAAAAGAAAGGCAAATGATAGTTCACCAAATTTGCTTTTCTTAGTGAGGTTGGAAGTGACGTGTTCTCTGGTTGATACCGAGAAAAGAAAATAGCAAAATATGTAAAAATGTATGTATGAAACACGATATACTGTAAACTTAGGGATTCTTTGTATGCCTACTGGAATCAGAGTTTAAACACACATTCTGACCATGGTCTTTTACGAGTTGTTAACAATGTGCTGGGAACTAAGTTACATAACAGTGCCTTAGAAAATAGCGCAAAGAAAAAGCCCTTCTATTCCTTAACTTGTAATTTGCTATTTATCAGAGAAGCCTGATGGACTCTAAGCATTAAAATTTTAAAGAGTAGGAATGACCTTTGTGTTCTGTACATACAAACTATGTAGAGTAAGTACAGTTTAATCCTTGATTACAGCCTGTACAGGCTACTAAAATTAAAATAATGTGTTGTACAAACATGTTTTTTCTGTCAGAATTTCCCTTCATTACTTCTGGTTTTAATCTGAGGCAGAAAATGTTTCTTTCAAGTCCTCAGTCATGCAGTTTCTAAAAAGTGTTTTAGATAGTTTCTGTACTAACCTAATTTACCTCCGCCACAGCTATGACAAAAATATCACCAACAGATTTTTGAAATAAATTATGAGCACTCAGCCTTGTGATGTCTTGGATTTAGTTAGATGTTTGGATTTAGTTACTTAAACAAAGACACTAAGTGCCATCTAAGATGCACGAAATTATAAAACCTCCACAAGTTTGGAGCTGGAATTTTCAACACAACTACAGACTTTTGCCCCCCGCTGTAGATTTTAGAGGAGATATCTTGAGTCACATAAAAAAGCACTAGACGAGTATGTTTAGACAACCAAATTTCACATGCATTACCTGCCTAGTGTTTTCTACCTTCTACAAGGAACTTCAGAGCTTCAGTCCCCGCTTCAAGGGTGACGTAGATACTTATACAATCCGGAAATCCAGCTTCACTTTCTGGATACACCAAGGTTAACTATATATTGTGTCATGTTTCTTTTTGAATTCAAAGTTCACCGGGTGCTTTGAACATTTCAGCATCTCGGCTCCTGCCTGCTGACGTTGCACCTGTGGTGTTGAATGAAAGTTCAAAAGTTCAAATTTCAATGGGTCAATACCAAGTTCTTTTTCTGAGTCTAAATTTATAGCTAAAGTAGAGCATAATTTTCAGATCTGTTTCTATAAATGTATATGTCCTCTTGTAGTCTCTGGTAAATTACTTTGATGTTTAATTGTTAAAAATTTGTGCTCTGTGTTCATTAGCTGCTATAGTGCTGCTTTGAAGATCCCCTTATTCTTGAAATTTATGTTCTTATGGATGTAGAGAGACTAAGTCACTCTTTGTTCTTTCATTTGATAAGTTAAATTTAATTCATACCTCTAAAAGAGATGCCTCACATGGCTTTGATCATTCTGGTGAATCATCCTGAAATTTTCTCTGCTATGTCTAGTGTGAACTCTAGGCATAAGAACTAGATACATTATGTTAACTGAAAACATTTTTTTTCAAGTAGCATTTCCTTCCAGGGAAAAGACTTATATCATATAACGGTATATTTACAGCTATATTTGATCATAGGATTAATAAATAGGACTACAAAAGGTTATCTTGTCCTTGAGTAGATTTCTTGCATGAAGATAGTGTATACCTATAACTGTGTCGTTCTCACAGGATCATTGTAAAAAATTCCCTTTAACAGATTGCACAGCCTTTCTTAGCAACCTGTTCTTGTTGCTTGCACACTCCTCACTCCTCAAGATATTTTCATGATTTCTAATTTAAATCTCCTTTTCTGGAATTTAGCTCATTGCTATTTACTTTGTTTTCAGACTACACAAAGGTTAATGAATTTTCTTCTTTAACACCCCCTCTTATATTCTTAAAAGATTTATCAAGTAAAGTGTACGTCAAGATATCATATACATATATACCAACTATCATTTTTATTTGCCTCTTTTGTACTGTCTCAAATTATTCCATATCCTTCCTAAGCCATAGTCCTTCAAAATATAAAAAAAGGCCAGTAGATGCTCTAAGAGTATTGAGGTGCCTAAAAAATGTATCCTGACTGGTTTTTAATGCACCACTCTTGCATATAAATCCCAGAATTACATTTTATCATAAGAAAATGATGTTGTTAACCTCTGTTCAGAGACTGTGATCCAGTGTAATATTAAATAGTTTTCTGCAGCACTGATGGTGATCTAGTTTAGTCTTGCATTCTTCCTTATCAAACTGTTAAGGTTGCTTTTCTTTTTATCTAACATGAAACCATAATTATTGCCACTTTGATGGTGATCAGACTGGAAAGTATTTTGTTCACCAGCATGGTAATAGTAGTGACAGTTTCTTTTAGGTCCTTAAGTGTTTATTTTTAAGGTGAAAACTATAGGTTCACCTATATAAGGTTTCTAGAGCACTCAAGTTTCATCCTTCCGTGAGAAAGGCAAATCAGGCATTTGTCACTCTTGTTCTGCATCAGGATTGTGCTTTACATCATTTCTGTCTGTAATGCTGAGGATTGTGACATCCTTAGAAATTTATTTCCTACTTTATTAAGGAAGGAGAAAGCAATTTTCTTCCCTTATTTGCCATTAAGTGGGGTTGTATTTTCTTGTTCCACTTATTGCTCCAATTTTGGTAATCCTCATTTGGTGACTAGTCCCACAGAGGCTTTTTGATCTTGGAGGACTAGTATGTGGTACATACAATCACATAGAGGAATATTCAAAATGGTCAAGAAAGGATTGGAATAAAAGTGCCATAAATTAAATTGTCAGTCCATAGGAAGTAAGTAGAAAATATATAAAATTAGACAATTCCAGTAGTCTCTTTTCTATGCTGAGAAATATCTTCTCCCAAAGTAGGGAAATTCAACTCTTCTGGTCTTTTTGGATGTGTTTATCACGGTTTGTTTTACACAGCGAGACCATAAATCATTTTTACTGTCTAGAAAACCCTACTTCAAATAACTTGTAAATATGTTTTTTTCTGTCATGATAATAAATGAGTGCACAATAAATTAACATTTTCTTGTTCTTATTTGTTAAATAGTATGGCAACTAGGAGTAGTTTCATACAATAACCTTAGCACTGTAGAATCCACACCTCTTTTGCACAAATGACTTAAGAGGAGTAGTTTGTATATGTTTGTATTGCTTTTGCGTGTCTCTTCCTGTCCCTAATGGTCAACAAATAGTTTTTTCTTGTAAATTACAGATTTGTTTTAGACATACAGACCTCAAAGTAATTTAGGCTAAAGCTTTGAGGTGGATCTGCCTGTTTTTCCTGAGATTATTTACGTAAAAAAGGGAGTGAGGGTTCCATGGCTAAATAATATTTTGCTAAATTAGAAAAAGATAACCTGAAAAAACTCAGCTCACTGTTAGACATTAAAAGATGAGCTTACAAATAAATTTTTGCATGCAACGTACTGCTTTGCAGAGCAAGAACTTTCCTTTCAGCTTGCTACTGGTAAAATGACTTTTACCTGTTCTATGTGTTGTAACACACTCTTGACAGTCTGCTTTCAAGCCATTAAATAAATTTCTAATGTGACTTGGCAATGACTACTTCCTGCCAGTATTAATATTATCACTTTTTTTTCACTTATGTTGCAGTTTGTTTATGTTTTAAGTATCTGTATTCTTGAATATTTTTAGATGTCTCTACTGCTTTTGTTTGAATTCCTGATGGTGCTTGCAAAGGGACATTATCACACACGGCACAACAAATAGGTTATCCTTGTTGATTTAACAGCAACTTTTAAAATTAAAATAAAATATATACAGTACAATGCAAGTTGCAAATAAATAAATAAATGAATAAATAAATTAGACATCATTATTTGGGAAGCTCTCACTTATTGCCACCTAGGCACAATTTTAGAAAGTACTTGTTGTGCTTAGGTTCAGAATAAGAGATGAGGCTGGGCTATGCTAGGAGTGAGAAAGACTTGGATGGTGGATGTGGATGGCAGATGTGGATGGCAATTTGCAGAGCCTGACTGAAACAGACTAGAGTGGAGGGCTTGCAGGAGGGTAAAGAAGTGGGTTATGTGAATTCTGAGGTGAAATACTGCTGTTCTGGGGCAAAAGGCTGGTGTTTATTGCGTAAATGAACTTCAAGTTTGGGGAAGACTGCAACAGTGTGATAATACTGCTTAGATGTCACCACACAAAAGGGCTTCTGGAAAGCAGGTGACACATAAGGCCTGCTAAAATCAGACAAAACATGGAAATAATTACTTTAGGAGGATCAGTGGGTGAGAAGCAGCACAAAAATAATGAATATGAAGAGTAAAATGAATGGAAAACTAAACAGTGCTTTCAGGGATGAGAGTCTATTAGTTAGGATTTCTGATGCAAGGTAATATGGAAAGAGAAAAAGAATATCATAGCAAGAGAAAAGGAAAATGAGAATTGAACTTTTCTCTCTTCATTATCTTCAAATAAGCATATCTTCAATTAATAAACAGTTATAACAGTCTTCAAATATTATCTCTATTGCCTTTGTTACAACTGGCTTTCCTAATGAACAGCAACCTAACCCATTACAAACTTCGCCAAATATATGTAGACTCATGATACAGCATAAAACTGTGGAAAATAAAGAGAATAATAAATAGATCACATAAGAAAGGAATGCGTATGTTTTCTCAGTGTAGTATTTAGATTCCTCTAACATGATATTTTCTCTGACAGCTTGAAATGTGAAAAGTACAGTATCACATTGTCTCTAACATCCTACAAGATAAATTTGAACATTTCTGTTGAAATTGTAACTGTAATTTGCTAAGAAAGGTATTATTCAAATCTGCAATTACTGTTATTTCATAAGGTGTTTCATAAGACTTAAGTAAAATCAAATAGTTTAAGAAAACCATAGTCCCCTGAGAAGCTTCAATACTCAACAGAAGAAAATGTATTTTATAGCAGAGTTTCATAATGACTTTCTAGGCCATTGACTCAAGAAAGATCTTACATTTTCCTTTAGTTTCACAGAATGGATTTTGATATAAAGTAGAAGCAAATAAGGTATTCTATAACTTGATTTTTTAATTTTTTTTTACTTTTTGAATCACAAAATTATTATGGTATGAAATAACAAGTTGATTCTACCTGTTTTACATAGGACGATATACTGTTTATCACTGTAACAACTATTATCCAGTATTTCATTAAACTTGTGGACAGCGTTTGTCATGTGCTGATTGATTCCACTTCTTTTTCTTACAATGAAAAATTGTGAGGCAGGCATATTTTGCCCTGCTATTAGTATTGCAGCTGTGCTAGTTTAGTGCACATGTCGTTTTGTACTAATTTAGGAGAAAATAAGGTCAGAAGAAAGTGCTTGTATTGCTGCCAAGTTTTGTAATTATTTTAGCTGCTGAAGAAAATTATATTTTGCACATCTGAGTTGTGAGCTTTGTGAACAAAACATATGGCCTCCATCTGGAGAAAGAGCAAACTGTTGATATCTGTCGTCTCTCCAGAACTTCAGAAGAGTTTGAGGAGACATTATCTTCTCAAGGATCAAGCCTGTGGAATAATTTGATGTTCTTTACATTTTTTGGTACTAGGAGAGACAAAAAGTCTTTTTCAGCCCGTATTTGCTTTTTGCCAGTTACTAGTTAAGTATATGAATTGATCAAATCTATGCTGAGTCGATTAGAACATTCTACTTGCTTCCAGAAGTCAGCTGTGTACCTCAGACTGTATTCACAACTTTTCCACCACGAATTTGCCAATTTACCTTTCAAACTCTTTTATACCTTTTCTTTTATACCGTTGACTTCTGCAAGTTTGTATGGTAATGTGGTTCTACACTTCAAATGCATGTTGGACATGTTGGATAAAAATTAAATTCTTTAATTTTTATTTACACCCCCTCCCTCAACTTGTTGCATGATAATTCACAGATCTTTTTTTAGATCTGGCATTTGAGAAAATGGAAAGTATTTCTTTCTTATATGATTCATGATTTTATAATAATTTATCATACCACTCACCAAGGGTCTCTCATCCAGTAAGAGAGTTGTTATCAATTCAATTCTTCTTGTAAAGAAGCTATTTTGTTTCTGTGTTCCTCTCTGTCACCTATGTACTTTTTATATTTTTATTATAACTTTTCTGAGATGTGGAGATCAGGACCACACACAGTATTTGTCATAGGTACTCATTGTGAGTTTACATCATGGCATGATACTGGTTTTGTGTTTTGTTCTCTATTTTTCTTTCTAACATGCCAGTCGACCAGATGACCTCTCTTGAGCAACAGTTAACTTTTTTGTAAGACTACCTCTGCTGCCTCTTTCCTTAGCAATAAATAGCAAGTTGATTTTGGTGTTTTGCCTTTTTTTTCTAATAAACTCGTTTTTCAGTTTTCTTTTATTTTGTTATGAAATTATTAAAATAAACTTTCATCTATTACATTAAGCCCCAGTCAGCTATTATCACAGGCAGTTCTTTTTGGTCAGCTTTTCTCTTAATAATCTATACACTTACTCTTTACAGACTGTATTGGTATGTTGATATTCATTTACTACCAGAAGAGTCTCTATACTACCCACATTTTTCCTTTTTAATCAATTCTTTAAAATACTTTTTAAAATAAATTGAATTTGTATAATTTTTTTAAAAAGTTAAAATATTACTATGGTTCATTTCTGTAACTTTTAAATTTGTTTGATGATGTTGAGTTTGAGTGTATTATGATCTTTAAATGACTCATTCTCTACTAAATCTTATGCAAAACTGAAGACTAATCTCTCCTCTGGTGTGTTCTCTCATGATTCATTTCAAGG